>NW_009221117.1:688-53141 GCF_000690835.1 Fulmarus glacialis | reverse complement strand
GGAAGACACGGAAAAAAAAAAAAAAAACAAACCACAAGCAAAAAAACCCAACAAACCACAGAAACTCTGGAACAAATTTTAGGTCTAACTTGAGTACTTTTCCAGGAAAAAACAAGGTAATCAGTGATAAGTTTGTCCTGTTTACTTACAAACTGGTCATATCACAACTTTATGCACCCTGGGGAAATCCTGCTGCCCTATTTTTCTGTGCTCCACTGACAAAATGGGTGTGATAGTACTGCCTTGACTCATGAGCTTAGGGTAAAGATAAATCTACTTCTAAATGTAGACAGGCTCTGAAGCTTTGGTGACAGATTTTAAGACAAAATGCTAAAGCTTTGTTTGGAGCCAAGAGAATTAGAAGCAGGGTGGCAAAAAAAAAAGCACCACAACACAAAACTTAAACTCTGACATCTCAAATGGCTAACAACAGGCCCTCTGTATAGCCGACAGCACAGACAATCTCCTTGGACTTGGTTCCCTCTCATAATGATTCAGAACCACCAGTGAGCAGAGGCAGATTATGACAGGCTCACAATAAACATGTCTGAATTCCAGGCATGCAATGATGTCAATGTTAGAGCGAATTTAAAAATATATTTAGAAAAAAAATGCAAGTGGGAAAAATAAACCTGCACGGAGCAGAGCTGCAACAGTCACATCTGCCTCTTTGCCCACAGCCTGCAGCGATACATGGCACAGTGGGCAACCCTCGGCAGAAGCAAGGTGTCCTGCAGCTCCAGGACACAGCATTTCCAGCCCACCACCGGCTGTCTGTGGGCTGGCCACCCTACAAAGTGAGAGGAAAACCATGTTCCTTTCCACAAAGGTTAAAAGAAACTTGGAAATGTTTAAGGTGGCCTGGCCACCATAGAGGAAAAAATGCAATACTGTGTTGGCATGGGCTACTCTGCCCTTCCAAGGTAATTTTATTCAACATATTTATTACCTAGATTGTCCAGCAATCAAATAACTTTCTGTGAGGGAAATCTGTTACAAATTTTTCAGAAGTACAAAATCTTCAGTGAAAGCTCAGAATTTCATCAGGAGTTGAAGGGGAAATTCGTTTGTAATTTGAATTGCACAATACTTCCCATAGATAGCAGCTTCTTTAGCCCAGTTTTCTCACACATAAACTCATTTGCAGTCAGAACTGGCTAACCACCACTGACAGGTATATCAGTCATGGCCTTTGCTCCTTCCTTTACCCATACAAACATAGATTTGATGTCTGAGCACTTCGTTTTGCTGGCAGTATATTTATGGAAAACCAAGCGACAGTCAGCTGATGGAGGGCAAACCATTCACTCCCTTTGAGATGTCCACGTAGGCAAAGAAACTCACATTAGACTGTTGCACCCGGGAAAAGGAAAAGATGGCACAGAGCAACATTATCCTAGGCCTTTAGAAGATAACGAGGCATTTCCAGTGCAATGGCCAAACACAGGTATCCACACGCCCATTATGTGCTTGACAAGAGTCATGAAAAGACCAGGAAAGATGCTCCTCCTGACACTACAGACATGGCTTAGGGCTGGACAGATTGTCTGCTAGTGCAAATTGTCAGGCCCTCACAGATAAGTGAGCTAGTATATATTAGCTGATGCCTGCTTCCCGCTGGGTGGGAAGTAAAGTCAAATAGTCGTCTTTCTTTCATTTGGGATTCATTTCAGAAGTAGCATCTCAAATCTTCTGCTTCTAACTTGAATGTTAATTAGGACATACCGGTGCAAACCAGAGTGCTGGGGCTGAGCCTCATCCCCTCCTGGATGGGCCCATTTGTTTCTCCTCTCCCCTCATACTCTGTGGAAGCCACATTTGGGTCTGTCTTCTTAGAAGACAGGGAGCAGTCATTCATAATTAAAAGTACAAAGGGAAATACAGGGCAGATTTGGATTAGCCTTTTAATGAGGTTAGGTAGAAGAAAGAATACACATTTTACAGTGAATTACAAAATAAAGTGACTTCTATGGAACCAGATCCTCATCTTACTTTCAATAGCAAAAATAGAGTAACTAGACATCTGACAATCTTCTTCTCCCTCTCTGAAAGTGAGAGAAATTTTTGTTGGTGGTTTTTTGGGGTTTTTTTTTTTAGAAATGAAGCAGCAAAGATGAGCAGGCAGGAGAGAGGTCTCACCTCTGACACTGAGAGCATTCTTAATACTCTTTGTAAGTGACATCCTCCCATTGTCCCTATCGATTCAAATGATTATGTACGATGAAAGGGCACAGAAGAAAGCAGAGTTTGAGAAGGGACTGTACACCAGCAGATGGGGTTTTTTCCAATTCAACAATCCAGGTAGCTGGAGAACAATTATGAATTAATCAATCAATCAGCCCAGTTTAGTCTTCTGAAAAGCATTATGGCCCCCCACCTACTGTGCACAGACACTTCCACTGTGCATCTGGCTGCCCAAGATTAAAGTACAAAACTAAAAGAGCACAAAAGGGTCTCCGCTGTTTCATAATCCAGAGCCTGCCGTCCTGCAAGGGCACACTAGCAGCTGGATGCAGTCCAGCGCAGACAGCGAGTGCTGTGCATGCAAACCCAAGCTAAGGAGCTTGGATACAGAGGGATCGCCAGGGAAGCTGATCTGCTGTAATGTCACTGTTGCATGGCCAGCAATTTACTCCCACCAAAACAGAGGTGAAAGCCCAAAGAGAGGAATATTTAAGTAAGTACCCAATTTGCATGCTGAATTTCACTCACGTCCCTGGCCTCTGAGACACTATTATTTTCCACGTTTTTCCCACATCTCTCTAATGGAAAAGATGACAGATCCATGAAAATTTTAACGGGCACCTCTACCTGTCTCCACTCTGATACTATTTGAGCCAGAGCACAGAAACCTGCCTCTCCGAGGCCAAACCCAATGCTCAGTCACATCGCCAGCACCCCTATTTATGAAAAGGACCATAATTTGTGACAGCCTTCCTGCGTGGGCTGGGTCAGTGCCTGACTCACCCCGAATACACAAATCCTGTCCCCTCCTCTGATCCCCCAGCCGGTGCCTTTGGTCAGCAGATGTTAATTCAGCAAGACATTCACAAGAAAGTTGTTGCCCTTATGCCCACAGCCACCTTCAGCCCAGGGCTGGGTTTTGGCGGCACTCCCTGCCCCCAGGCTCTTCATGTGGGGCGAGGTACCCAATCCAGCTCCTGCAGCAGTTCCTGCCCTCCCTATTCCCACCTCCCGTAGCCCTAAAGCTCCACCATGGGTCCTCTGACACCACCGCCAGTGGGCATGGGCAGCAGGTGGGGGGTCCTGTCAAGGGGGCTCAGTGCAGGGGACTGACATGCCGGTGGCCTCCAGACACGGGCAGCACAAGCGCTGCATCAGAAGCAAGGGCATCGTGCAAAAAGGGGAGCATGGGAAGGGAGGGGTGTCAAACATCCAGGCAGAAGGCTGGGAAATGGAATGTAAAGAGATTAACTGACTTTCAACTAAAATCACACAGGTACCTGCAACAGAACTGGAGGCAACACCTGAATCCCACAGCCCTGCATCCTTTGGCAGGAGCAACCGGCGCCCACTTTGGCAGGTACGGGACCATCACCTGAAGAAGAGCGATGGCAGCCTTTCTGCTCTCTGCAGGTCATCAACTTACTCTGTTGGCAATCGTCTTGACCTGCAGAGCCACTGTGTGTTAATGATTAGTGTACTGTACAGCAAAATATCCTCAGAGACATTTTGGCACAAACAGAGCACCTTTTACATAGGTCTGTCAAAACTTGACATCAAAAATAACAAAAAGCAATCGTCATGTTGTTACATGGAACCTTACTTATATGTTCAAGAGACATATAATACCATATAGTGAGATTTTTTGGGGGTACTTTAATGTTTCTCCATAATTTTTTTACTATCAGTTTAGAAAAGTTATAATTTACCTTCAAAACAAATAAATATGTTCTTCTGTTCCTTATTTGAATCGAAGGTTAACAATATACCTTGGCATTTGAGTGGTTGTGGGTAAACGAATCCACACATCTATGGAAAAAAAAACCAACTCATAAGTCTGAAGTCCTGTTTCCTATCTCATGTCTGATTCACTAGCAAATTATTTCAGAGAATAGTAGCTTAATTTCTGCTTACACAAAGTCATACCTATTCCTGAAGAAATGCCTTTATTCCTGTTGCCCGCTTGAAAAGTCAGAATGTACTGCACTGCATAAAAATGATCTATACTTGCAGCTTAAGAAAACATTTTTTGAAATAGATCTAAATTAGGTTTAACCATCCCTCACACATCCCAGCCTGAAGGAGCACCCTAGCAACAACCTTTAGCATTTTGCAAACATTTGCTACTAATTATGCATTCTTAGAACAATAATACACAGCTCCATGCTTTACAGAAAGAGGCCAAAAGCAGTCTCAAAAGTAAGCCTTAGCCTTTAATTTAAACCAGTGCCATGCAAATTCTCAAATATACATTGCAAAAGCTTCCCAAAACACTGCTCTGATTAATGGCTCTGAAAACTTGTAAAAGCTCAGCTGTCAAGCATTAAAATGTAAGCTGAGAAAAAGCTCATGTAGAGCAGCTAAATAAAAATCCTTTGAAACATCTTTTCCCTGTACCTTAAGCAACAGCAGCACACAGCAAAACTCCCAAGAGTCATAGGGCTCCCTCCGTACCCATTCAAGGGTTCCTGTACCTTCTTCCAGCAAGTGACTCAAGCCCCATGACAGGCCACTCTGCCCCAGCAAGCCTTCCCTCACCTCTGATAAATCAGCCAGCTTCCATAACACAGCCACTTCTTGTACACACAGCTGTCCTCTCTAGCCTAAAGGCTCCCTTTTACTTCTTGAGCTACTTTTAGCCTTCAGGTGCTCTTGCATTTCCCTTGACCCTAAGCAGGAGACAGAATGAAGCAGGCACAGAAGAAACACTATCCTTTCCAGATTCCTGTTGTTTTCATTCTCAGATCTTCTCACCTTAACAATCAGCCAAGCCGTACTCCAGCCCATCTGCTCTAGGTGACACTGCTTGAGCAGGGAGGTTGGACAAGACGACTTGCAGAGGTCTCTTCCAAGCTCAACCCTTCTGTGATTCACATTAGCTCTGCTTACAATAGAAATTTAGCACGGATAGCCCTTTCCTGGGAAGCAGGGCTGGGTACCCTCAGCCATAGCCCCTGTGAAGATGTATTGACTAGAATCCTTCTAGCAAGAGACTCTGGAAGATGCAACATCTGTCCAAGAGAACTTGGGTCTTAAGGTAGAATATCAGCTCAGATAGGGATGTCCCTAGCTGAGAAAATGAGAGGGTGGAGTTTGACTCTTAAATATTTCAATGATTTAAATGATGGCAGAATTTCTTTTACTCACAGAAAGTGAGAGTATGAGAAACATCAAGGAAGTAAAAAAGCTGTATTGTTTGCTGAGGCTTGAATCTCCTTCCATGGGCTTAACAGTGGATTTCAGCATCACAGGCTTTCTAGTTCTCTGTGTGTTTAAAAGCAAAAAAGAAAAAGAAAATAGTGGGATTTTTTAGCATGTAATGCTTTGGGAAAGGAACGTTCTCTTAGGGAACCAAATACTACGTCCCCTGCCATGAGACTGAAGCCTGTTCATACTACTGCAAAACTATTACTATAATAGACAAAACTACCCCCAAGTTTCCCCGGGCCTGACAGCTGATTTACTGCTGAATATCCAGCATGTCTCATGCGATTTCCATCAGTCAATGCTGACTTGTCAAACCACAGTGCTTCTAACATCCTATGGAAAGGAGGCATTAAGTCCTTTATCTCCCAGACCAAAGTACCGTGTGGGGCAGCACTTCCTCAGCTACTTTAAAAAGCTTACTCAAAATCCAGTATCTGTGTGAAGGGCAGACAGGTGGAGGAGAAGAAAGGAGGACCTAGAGATGCACATTTTGATACTTGTATAAAGAAAAGACCAGGGTTTGGTTCAATGTTTCAGCAAAGTACTGAACGTGCAACTGCTTGATGATTGTACTGCTGTGTCTTGTCATTTTTTCCGGAGGATTCAGTTAGCTATAGATGTGAAGCAAAAAGAAAACCCTGTTGTGTCTGAGCTTCCCCCAGGCAAAAAAACCCTTGGATCTGAGTCTTCTGGAGCTTTGGGAAAATCTGAACTCCAAGCGCTGCAGTTCTAGCCAGCTCTCACCTAAATCTAGCATTTACCTTGGATCCGCTGAGGTCTGTGTTATCATGAGATCGCATAGATACTGAGTTAAAAACTGATGGGTTTGAACAATTTGATAGTGATGGTAAACTAACAAATCTTTCTTTGTGCTTCAGGAAAAAAATTACGTTCTGAAGAAAGTAGATTTCTACCCAAAGGCATCTCAAGATTCCATTAAATTATGGGCTTTGTTTTATGAAACAAAAAGCGTGTTTTTAAATGGCAAATATTTGTGCTTCTACATCAGATCACAAAACTGGCACATATGTTATACAACAAAAGTTTCTTGCTGAAATGTTTGGAAATGATTAGGATGCCTAACTTTCTGAAAAATGATAAACTCATTCAGTCATGACCTTTGTGACAGACAGAGAACTGGCCTTTTTAACACAAATTTTAATAAATGTCAGCAATAGGTGTACTGTGTAGAATTGTTATATGATTAGATAAAGGCTGAGATGACACAGCTGTTACAAGGTAGAACCATCCAACTAGAAATATAAAAAGGGACAAAGTTTGCCATCAGATCTGAAATTAATGATAATCGAATTGTTTGCTGCTGGATTATTTAAAACATACCTGGTGGCACTAATTCTTGGAGATAGGCTAGTAATTCTTCTAAGTTTTGCTTTTTTTGAGCTAAAGCAAAAGTAGAGCTTCTGTTATCCCGTCTGCTCTGTTGTTTATGCATATGGCAACTTCCAGTTTACAAAGAACTCTTTCCTCCTCTGACATTCTTCATCCTCTGTGTTTAAGAAAACAGTACTTCCAAACAGTCCCGGTCAATATTCAAGCTGTGAGGCTTCCTGTCATTTGTAGCTCTTCATAAGTCTCTTCTGGTGTTTCCAGGGATTTTTCTTAATTAACCCAGTCCTGAGCCTCAATCAGCAGTAAGCACCAGCATGTGTTTTCTTGGTATGATTCATGTGCAATTGGTTTTACAGATGACATTAAGACTGGAAATACAGATACCCATAAGGCTGAAGCCAGCTGCAAAGCAGGCAGGTGCCATTAAAGTAGTGGGAGCAAGAGTCAATAAAGAGAATGGGGTACTAATGGCTGCAACCTCCCCCTAGGAGGGTGTAAAAATAAACAGTTCACAATAGATGGGAGATAAAAACAAGTAAATGCACTAAATGCTTTAATGGGAATTGATCTCTATTTCACCTCCTTCTTACTATCCTAAGTTTTGGAGTTGTTTGTTTTCTCCTAGAGGCAATGGAGTCCTGTCACTGTAATGCTGAAGGTAAAGGGAGAGAGGAGAGGTTCTTCTGTTTGAAACAATTAACTGCTCTTTTCTCTCGCAGCCAGCAAGGGCTTAGGGTACAAATCAGGACTCATATGTGTTTTCTGGGACAAGTACCAGTTTTAAGTCTCATTCATGTTATAGAAAAGGTTACATTTCACCCCTTTGTACAAATGAAATGGTATTGTGTTGAGGAGGTGTATTGTTATAAGCATGAGAACAGCATGAAACAGCAGCATCTGCTACCTATTGCTGGGTCTAATTACCACCCATTACCATGTTCTTTTTGTTTTCTTTTTTTCTTTTACAAAAAGTTTATACCTTAAGAAGGAGCAGCAGGGTCAGCAGATGACTCATGTAAACGCTCTGCAGTAAGGTGTATGGCATGTCTTGAAGCCTTTAAATGTCAAAAGCTCTACTGTTTTATTTTTAAAGCAGTTTTAATAAGTATTTTAGAACTCTGTGGAAGCACAGCCCCAAAGCAAGGTCATCTCTCCTAGTTTTGACATCCACACAGTAGGCACGTTCCATAAGCCCTGAGGAATTAAATGGCATCCATGTCTGCATCAGTATGATCAATCCGAGGCATCATAACGTTTTGTGGTTCAATCTACATAGCTGGCTCTGTGAATCACCTACAATGTATTTTGAAAAGGAAATAGGCTGAGGAAGTAGTGAAACAAATGTTAATCCCACAGAAGTTCAATACTAGCAGTCAACAATTAGGTGAGGAAGAAAAACTAAGAAAAACACTGGGACCTATGTAAGAAAGCACAGAGGAACACATTTTCTCCACTTCCTTTATACTGTGCGTGCTATTCCATATTTTACACTGGTTTTACATTACTGGTAATACCTACCTGGCTTAACCAGTGGTTGAAGCCTGCAGGTAGATGAAGATCCTAAGAAACTGTGAGCCAAGCCTCCCAGTAAGTATGAGAATAAATGCATCAAGCTTACGCTTTTTTTTTTTCTTTACTGGGAGGAAGTTAGCTGTAAATAAACATTGTTGGTCAGAACTTTCCCTTCAGGAACATACATTTGTTCAGAGTGAAACATTTCACAAAAATTATTTCCACACTATTTTTTTCCTCAGGGGTGGGCAGAGGAATATTTTTTTCAGCATCCTTAAAAGGGAACCAAATGATCTGGTTATGAAGTTTTCTGAAGCAAACGTTTTAGTCTTACTAGTTGGAGTATGATTTTTTTTTTCCCCATTTTAAAACTTGTTTTACATAACAACATTGACAGGACGAAAGGAAACATCTCAATATTATTAATTTACCTGAAGTTACTGTAGAATCTCGTCTTCTGAAGTATCTTAATGTTTTGGTTAAGTTTAAAATGAAAAAAAAAAAAAAAAAAGAAAAATTGAATTTTTTTCTGCCTGTTGGAAAATTTAAGCTATCAGTACTTTGGGTGCTCTCACCAAGGCATAGTGCTGCATTCCAAGTGAATTATTATGACTTTCAAGTATTGTGATATTTGACTTCTGTCTATGTTAATGAATTGATAAGTTTAAATAAAAAAGGAGAAATATTGTAATTTCCAGAAATCTGCTCCATTTCAAGGCTAGACTGAGTTTAATGGCAACAGGATGAGGACTTGACTGTAAAGCACATCTTGCAAAAAAAACCAGTTGAAAGCTGTACATAGCAAAGTATACACATTCATTCTTTGAAGGCCTCCTGTAATAACATTTCAGCTCTGACGCACAATTGTCTGCACCAGCACAGCAACATGTTTTCACAAGATCAGTTATTATCTTAAATCTTATGAAGTCTTTGTTTTTGGTAACTCAGAAAGCCGCACGTTTTATCTCTGCGTCTTCAGTAATTCCTGCACAGGCAATGCCCATGAGAGTCCATAGCCCCCCTTGGCCCCCACCGCATCAAAACCCAACACAAAGTCTCCACAGTGGAGGCGTGTATCAGTGCGGGGTTTCCAGGTTCCAGAGGCAGCCTGGGACCTACCGACCCAATGGCCACTACAATTTTACAACAGCTTAGAGCCCTTAGTCGAAAGGCAGAGTAAACGAGGCTTATAAATCCTTAGTTATACTCATTTTGATTTTTGGCTCCCTCACCTGCTTTCATCGTATTGTGATGATATTTACTATATATTTCCCCCTACAGAGTTCCTCAACTCATTTAAAACATGCTTTTCCTCATACATCACAAATACTTAAACAATTTAAACAACAGGTTCCTTAATCTATCACCAGTGCTTAGTGTCCCTTTGATAGGTGAATTTCAAATAAATGACAATGTGAAAACTTACAGGTAAAATTAATCTTCTGTAGTTTTCCCTTCCGTTCAAGCTGCTGCTATAAAGCTGCATTTGCTCTCCCGTGAAGTACATTTTTGGTACTTCAGACGGTATACAAACCGTAAATCTGCAACGCTTCCAGGTTGATCACGGGGGAACAGGAGCAGTTTCCTGACATGAGTAAGAGGTTTCCATTAGCTTCAATTCCATGACTCAGAGATGCCATTTTCAAGGAGATCTCTCTGACAACTTTTTCTAAGCTGTAGCAAGACATAAAGGAAAGCTGAATATAGAAGTAAAAGGTTTCCAAATATAAGTGAGGGAAACAGGCTTGAGTACTTTTTCAAAACAGCAGGACAGGCGAACACAAAAAATAACCTTTTCAGTGTGTCCCCTGTAGATGCCGGGTGTTTCTTTTCTGCATTTTCCTTGTACGTTACAGTTAGACTTGCAGAATGAGGCAAGATGGGTTATATAAGATCTTTTTGATGTTAACTCCTCACGCCTCTTTGTCTTAGCCTCTGTCACACAGAGAACTGGCTCAATCCATTGCAGTAGTGACGAGATACACCCTGTGATATTACGTTTCTTTAAAGTCATGAAGCTCATGCGGGCACCAGCTGGAAAACCAGAAACCACAAAAATTCCTAGGTGCTGGATAACCCTCAAAATAATACATGTTAAAGCAGGGCAACAAAAATATAGCTTTATTTAAAAGACCTGAAGAAATAACATCTTTACAGAATGGCTATCGGTCACCCACTTGTACTTTCCTCAAGTCTCCATTAGCAGGCCTGAGCAAAGCCTGTCATGTGGAAAGACAAATTTTTAAAAAATCAAGTGAAAGCTTCCTGCAGCTAATTCCTCCAAGAGTTCATGCTTCCAGGACTCTTCAACCCTCATGCTGGACCTTACCTTCTTAAAGAGGAGTTGCATCACCTCTCCCAGGGGGTCACCAGGATCAAGAACTGACGCAGCTCAGGCATCTCTAGCACGCAAGATGAACCCAGAGGAAACAGAACACCAGGAGGAGATTAGACAGTGATCAATCGGAGGAAATTCACCTAAAATGCAAATGGATGATGGAACATAGAAACTAGCACGTACATTATGTGAATTTGCAATGTGACACAGCAAAAATTTCAATGTAGTTTCAGAGTGTTTGGTGCTTAGGCAACAAGGTATAGAGCGAGGGAGCAGCAGGGGTCATTTCTCACATGGGTTCCCATTCTCCAGTGAGCTCCAGAAAAATGGGCTGCTCTGTGGGGAATCTTACTGAATCAGTAGGACTACAGGCACATGCAAACTTCTACCCCCATAGATCTCATTGTAAGAGAGAGGCCTTGGAGAGACAATTTTGTTATAGCCACCGTTGGTGCAAAGTGTTTAATTCCAAGAGCCTCAATTTCCAGGCAGAAATAACCCAACTGAAGGGATTTCAGAGAAAATAACGCTAACTGTATATTTATAAAGTATGTAACGGCAAAAATAAAAATAAGTAAAATCTAGGAACAGGTTGTCAGAGGTGTACATTGCCACATCTTCGCAGAAGCAAGAGAGCTAAGAGAAGTCATGCAAGATAAATTTCTCTCCTGATAGAATAGTAAAGTAATTCAAAGCAGATCTGGCAAAATACAGAGTAGGTACAAAAAGAGCTGAAAAATAAAAGAAAGGTTCAAAATTGAACAAAAGTTTGAAATTAAAAAAGGGGAGAATGTGATGAACAACAATGTGACCCTGGAAATGGGTGTTAAAGGTCAAATCTAGGTGTTTAAAATTAGAGTGGATGAAGAACAACCTCACAAGCCCAGTACCACAGACTGGATGAAAAATAAGGCCCCTTCTTTGTAATTTCTCTTAACCTCTCAGAATCCCTCTGGGTTTGGGAAATAAAGTTGTTCTGTGACAGGTATGAAAAGAGAAAGTCACAGAACAATCTTCCTCGTGGTCACAACAAAAGAACCACTAGACAGGAGGACTTGTTACACAGCATGGTCTCTAATGAGTGGAAGGAGCTGTTAGTAGTTTTAAAGAAAAAAAAAAAATCACTTTAATGGCCAAAGGGAATTAAGCGAACAAAATTTAGATAAGGTTAAATACAAGGAATTGGGATTAATAGATTCCTGAAAAATAAAACTGATGCAATCATCCTGTGAAAAAAAGAAAGCATGTTTAATGGCTTTACAGACTTGAGCATAGTAGACATGTACTGAGTTATGCTTCTCTTCAACCAGTATTTCCTCTCCCTCACCGCTTGTGCACCAATGGCAAAATGTTTAAAACAGTGGTAAACTGAGACCCTTTTGAGCAGAGTGTTGTCATTCCTGCAAAATGCAATAATAAATTTGCATTGTCTTTAAACAAGTCATAACAGAGCTGCTAACACAGAGTACAAATCATAAAATGAGCGAAGATAAAAACATCTGCGAATGTCTTTCTGTGCCGCAGTGCCTTTTCAGGAAGTGTCCAGGCTAGATTGAAGAGCAATGTGATAACTTTCATTTAGAGACGTGCCAAACTGCTCAGTGCACATCCGAGCCCAAACTTGCCCAGAATCTGAGCGAAGGCCGTTCTGAGGTTAGGTGCTGGCCCATCGTTACGTTTCATTCTCGCTCACATAAACATCAGGCACTTAAGTAACTACTTTACCATACGTTGAATCCCCATGTAAAATAATGAAGACAACTGTGCAATAGCTAGAAACAACTACTTTAACCAGCCACAGGCAGCTGAGAGTTTGAATTACTGGAAACATCCCACTGGAACTGGTTGATGCCAACAAAACTCTTTACAGTTGGAAAGGTCTCTGGTGTTAATTTCAGGATTTCGGAAAAAATGTGCATAAAAGCGATGTGATGGTTGGACCAGAAGCTAATGCAGTGCATTGTGGAAAGGAAATATAATGATATTTACATGATCAAGAGATGCATATACAGAACAGCTTAGCTAAAAGTCATAAAGACTCCTGAACACCAGATAAAGATATTTGTGGGAGCATCAAATTGAAATCTCACCTTGTTTGTCTACTGCTTTTTCCAAGGGGAAAAAAAAAACCCAAACAAACTGTAACTACCGTAGTATATTTTTTTCTCCTTAAGTATGTATCATCATCATGCACACATTTTTTTTCCCCTGTGTTTCCTCTGGGGCTTGAGTAAAGCATCTGAAATACTTTTATAAATCTGGCTCTAGTCAGTGACATTTACTTGTGGAATTCATTGTTTAGGAGTAAGATAACCATCAAAATCCGTCAGAAATAAGCACCTTCCAAAAAACATATGAGATGATTGAGTTAAAATTGTGCTAACTTCCTGGGAACCTTCCAGAAATATCTATTCTTATCTCCTTTCCTTGGAGTGGCATTCACAGAATCCAGACTATTTCAAAGTCTACAAGTCTTCTCTCAGTACCATGCTGCAGGTTAAGACTCTGATACTGTGCTTTTCCTCATCTCCCACATCCCACTGAGATCGTGAGCAGCCACAGGTTGTAATCAGGAAAGGACTCAGTCCTGGCACCAAGAATATCCACCAATTGGGACAAAAGAAGAGCTTTGCCATTGGATTACCGAGCAATTTTTTTATTTTTTGTGTCTGTACATCTAATACATCCTTTTGCTTAGAAGAGTCAAAAAAGTCCAGATGTCTTTCTTGGGGTTATAAATATATTCCCCAAAATAAAACACATTGCAGAGCACCGAAGATGTTTTCCTGAGACATGTAGTAGTGTGAAGGGTTGGGATACTGAGCACTAGGTCGGAGATGAGAACGCCAAGACCTCCATCTTCTGCTAGCTTGGCTATCTCATTTCTATTTTTCTTCTTCGTTTTTCTCAGTCATAAGATGGGAAACCACAGTCCCAGCCTCAGGGTTGATGTGATTAGGAATGTTAATAGGGTTCAGCCTAACTACAAAGATAGAGCCTGACTTTGTATTGCATGCTGAGGATGCTAAGCATCAGTTTTACGTTCAGCAGAAACTTATACATATCTGCCACCACTAGGTCTGTCCTGAGCCATTTGCCCAGCCACCAGCAGGACATGCTGCACACATTGACACTCCTCATACAAGACTGCGCATGCGAAATACTATGTATTTTTGTAATACTGATATAAAACAATACATTACTAATTCTATACCATAGGATCTATGTAATATAAAATATCAATACACATATAAAATACTTTATAACAGCTAATATGATGTATGCCACATTACACTGATGGCATGTGTAATTTTTATTATTGTAGCTGCATGGGGATTTTTTTTCAGATCATGACAACATTTCAGGAGCTTGCAATTATAAAAAACAAGTAGAATATAATCCGTCCATACACTAGGCAGCCCTTACAAGATTATTCCCCTTAAGAGGAAATGTTCAAAATTTGTCATGAAAATATGCATAGTACGAAGTAATTAATAAATGCCTGCACAGACAGAGGTATAGGAATATTTCACAGATTAATTTCTTTACACAGCTAATGTCTCATGCCTCCAAAGCAGAGGTAAACAGTAATCCATAACTGGAAAATATATGGTGGGTTGGTGGTAGTGGTGGGGGTTTGGAGGGGAAGTTGTCTGGCTTTTTTCAGAGGGGATACATTATTAAATTAGAATCCTTAGCAATACATGAGATATGTTGCAATACACTGGGTAGATTTATAAACAAGTTTACTGCATTTGAAACCTAATTTCCACATCTGCTTTGTTCTAAACTCTAGCTGTGAGAGAAAGCATTGGAATAGTGATTACGGAGAGTTTATGCCAAAAGCAGGTTATACTGCTTGTAGGTATCATAAAGCTACATACCATGCCTGGTACTTCAATTCTGGTAAGCGCATCTTGCATCCAGTGATGCAGTTTCCAGATGTCATTACTGTCAGTTCGTTTGTTATTCTCTCAGTTCCTCCACTCTGGCCCTGTCTGAATGCTTCTTTTTTTAACATTCTCAGAGGATTTCTAGTACTTCAAAAGTATGCGCACCCCATAGGCTCCCTGTAGCTGCTGCTATTTAACAACATTGTTCCCAGAGATGTACAACAGCAGGACCAGCAGATATATAAACACATGAATCTCCATTCTGTACGGCACTGGCCTGTTACCCTGACCAGCAAAGCGAGCCAGATCATTTCCCTCAGGAATGTCAGTTCAGCCTAATTCACGCAACCGCTTTCCTCTTCAGCGCTGGGCAGGACGGGGAGGCAAGCTGAGGCACTGCCACACAGAGGCCCGCTGGGTTTCCCTGGGGAAACAGCCGACTTTCAGTCTCGCAAGGTGCTCGTGTGAACAATGGAAAAGACAAAACCAAAATCCCGTGTGGGAATGAGCATGCCGCTTTGAAAGCTTAGTGAAAATGTATGGTTTTTGAATAGAATTTGGTGTGACCATCCATAAGCAGGGTCAGCTACAGAGCTACAGCAATTGACAGGCATCTGTGGAGCTCACAGCTTTATCAAATGGTGACATTCAATCTCTGTTCACACTTCTTCTAATTGGCAATGCCCACCGTCGGAAGGGCACAGCACTGGCATAGGCCCATTGCCACAAAGTTGCTTCAGGTCCTAAGATTTCATTGAAAAGTCAAGTTTCTAGTGTCTATATTTACCAGAATATCCTTCTAAACACAGAGCATACCAAACCAAAGAAGGCTGTTGCCTTATTTATCTCACCACTGTGGAATTCTGAAGTCTACCGAAATTATTTATAGATGAATATACATTTTTTTATTATTCAGCATTTTTGCAATCCAAACTTTCTCTGCTAGTATCCCAGCTTCCAAAATCCTAAATGTCATACTCACAACTACACTTCTTGACAAAGACAACCGTGTAATTACGTGCTGGCAGTTATTCCAAAGCATTTTAAGTACCAGGAAATGTGGGAACAACATAAAATAAATAGCATAATACAAAAGAATAATAATATGAATCACACAGTACATTTTTTATGTTAGCTATGTGAAAATACTCGTTTTACATCTAGCTGAAGCTGTTGCAATGTCTTCATTTTAACTGACCTGGAGTGCCATCAAGAATAATATGTCCTGTTACAGACCATAAGTCAAGGTGAGATAAAAGATGTAAAGTCTTAGATGTTATTCCCATCTGTGATTCTCCACTTCCGTTTTTCATCTGCTGCCCTTTTGGATACAAGGGGTTTGTTCTGGCCAAGCAGAAGTTGTCTTTTCCCACAGCCTGCACTACTTGGGTGGAGACTACAGTGTCCTTGCCAAGTGGCCTGAACTCTAGGCATTCGCTCCAAGTGCACCAAAGTTTTCCAAGAGGACACCACCTCACCATGGAGCTGTTTCCAGAGTCCTGTAGCAACCGGACTGTGAGATAAGAGGGTCTCAGACAACTGCTTCCTCAGCTTCTAAATATGGTTTGAAACAAGCTGATTTTGTTCCAGAAGCCAAACCATCTGAATTTAGAATATTCTCAGTAATTATACTTTTAGTCACTTTTTTAAAACTTGAGCTTGTTAGAAAACTGAACAGCTTAAAATATCAGTAACTATATTTGGAGTTGGTGGATGAACAAATACTTTAGAAAAAGAGGAAATTGTCCTAACAGTTGCTTAAAGAACCTTTGATTTCATACCATGGCTGGAAATATGACACAGAACTGTAATTGTTAATGATGGAGGAAGCTTAAAATCTTGCAAGATGCTTTTCCACACTCTTGATCATGTGAAACCTCTGTTCTAGGACTCACCTGCTTCCTTTCTTAATGCACAGCAGACAGCACTGCTGGACAGGGACTGATGTCCTCCCTTTCGTTTTCACTGTTTCCTCCACCCTTCATCAAATATTCTGTAAACCACAACCAAACCCTGACTCCTGCCAGCCCCAACAGGAGTAATCTTTTGAGCATTTTGAAAATCAGAACACCTACGAAAGATAGCTTAGTGAGGCTTGAATCATGAGGCAAAGAGGTGAAAGAAATCTTCAGCTAATTCACCTCATCAGCATGTCTGATACCAACCATAAAATATCTTAAGTGATGCTCAAACAAAAAAAAAAAAGGCTGAGAGACTTGAAATTACAGAATTTAAAGAAAAAGTATACCTTGGAACTTTTAGTGAGATATTCAGCCTTAATTTAACTTTATTCATGTTCTCGGTCTCCATTACTATGAGGATTTGGCTTTCTTTCCCTTAATTAGTTGCAACTAGACACTACAAACTGAAGAAGAACATCAGATATCAGAAGACTGAAAGAAAGTGACAACAATTGTCTATTTTATTCTCTCTTCCTCTGGCTGCTGCGACAATGTTTTATTAGTAATATTTTACCAGGGGAGAAATTAAACTGAAGAGTTTGTGGCAGGGTCTCGGCTGTAGAAGAAAGGGAGAGCAACGTTAGCCGACGCGGCAGCTTCTGCGTGTTTCAAACTGCTCAGAGAGACCCAGAAGGAACAAAGGAGCTTCCTCTGACACGAAGATACATAATTCACGCTGGAGGACTTATAACTGGTCCTATTCCTCCCGCCAATGTGAGGGGAGCTGATGAATAGAGGTGAAGCTCAGCAGTATGCAGGATTTATTTCCTAGCATCACAACATGTCGGAAGAGAAAGACAGACAGGCTCTTGTGCATATTGCGGTGCCAAATGCCACAGACAAGCTGAGTAAACGGGGACAGGCTAAGGATTTCTGGAGGTAAAGACTTCTCTCCCTCGACTTGTAGCGTAAGAGCTGCTCCAGAGTTGACCCAGAGCTGCTCTGGCTGCCTCAGGACTGCAAAACCTCCCACATCTGCTATTCAGCCACCCTTAATGTATCTAACAGGCTGCTTCGCAAAATTCCCATCACAAGAGGAGCTACGATGAAAATCACACTCCTCAGTAAAACACAAACAAACAAAACTCACCAAGTCATCACAAGAAGTTGTGACATCTCTGCGTCTTTCCTGCCTCGGGTATTAGGATAACTACTTATTTTCTCTATATTCTTTACCTTTCTCTGACTGAAACAGAGAGACCCAGGCAAACACTGGCTGTCCTTTGAATCTGAGTGGGGGGGAAGGGAAAAACTAAATTTTAAAAAAAGTACTAAAAAAATTACAAAGGGACTTTATTTGCCCTTTGAGGTTCACAGGACATTTGTACAACAAGCTAAAAAGACAAGAAAGCAAGCTAAATTTTCTTAGATGTTTATTCTAGTTAGTGAACATAGTGGGATAAATAGCATGTGTCACAGAAATGCCTGAACATGTCTTAAAATGGCAAATCTAAAATATACAGTAAAAATATCTTCTTTAACCGTTGATTTTTTAATTTTACCTGTTTCGATGGGTCTATTTCAAACATGAACAGCTCTGAGTTATTTATACAAGGCAGTTATAAAGTATCCCTTGTTATGCTTTTTACTGTGTTGTCAAACCTAAAACACATAAATCTTCATGCTTCAGGTGAGATCTGCATTTTTACTTTCCACAGCTGGGCATTGTCTCACATATTTCTCCAGAACTCAAAGAAGAATCTAGTAACACCTGCAACTGTGCGCAGAGGATACACAGTGCAGACCAAAACACAGAAGGGCATAGATGGAGATGCTTCTCTGTGTATACATGGCACTAACCAAACGTGAACCTTAAGCAGCTTATTTAGTTTGCTCAGTGCCCTTGATATAAAAAGCAGCTCTAGATTCAGATTTCAAGTTACAGGCAAGCATTCAAGGATGCTCAGGCTGTGGATTAAGTTTAAGTCTTCTGCAGGGAAGGTAAGATGGGAAATACTGTTTCTTGAAAGAGAAGAAATCAGAGCACATTGAATGCTGAATTAAAGATCTAAGTTGGGGAGACCAAGAAAGCAATCTTAAACACTAGCATCACAATGGAGTGCTAGTCTTAATTACATATGCCTGAAATGCTGCACAGTGTCAGGGACATGGGGAAAGAAGTATACCAAAGAGCTGTGTGGACAACCCCCGGTGTGATCAGAACATGGAGAAACTGAAAAACAGGCTCCTGGAAAGCTCAGAAATCATTTTGAACCAAACAAATAACATAAGTACTGCAAACTAGTTACTGCAGGTAACTTTCTGATAAAAATGCAATATCCTACTAGACTTTTTGAAGGATTTATCCCTTTGCTAAGTGAGATGTACACAGATGTAGGAAGGGAATTCAGCTCACCAAACTACAGCTGTGTAGGCCTTAGTTGACTAGACCCCACTTGAAGACTAGAAAGGAACCAGCTTGCATGGGGTTTTATCTGCAGGGCAGGGCTTGGCCATCTACGCTGAGGTGAGATGAATCACTGTGGGGGAGTACAACTGGCTCCACTGCCTGCTGGAGGAGTCCGTACGAGCGGGTGAGATGCACCATGTACATGTCTCAAAGCAGGGAGGAAGAGTTGCGCCGTTGTGTCCCATTAATCTATGCAGTAATTGAGTGGCATCAGTAGCGTTAGAAGCCAGTGTATGCAGGACCTTTTGTTTTCCTTTTCAGGGCCAGGAGCCAGCTCCCACCCCAGCCAATAAGTATAGCTGTCACTTGCAGAAACCCGAATTATAGCTGGCTTAAAATAACACCCCTCTTCTCAGGAACTGGTGCAGCATCATTCCCCACTCAAAAGCTGTTCACTACATTTGTGAAAAGCAAAGACTATTTGTATGAACTTTCAGAATGTGGTTTAATTTATTTAATGCGTTGCCAGCCTTTTTGAGAGAAAGTGCAGCAGAATTCTGGAAGTGTTTTGCCATATGTTTCAGGTTGGGGGTAAGCATAAGAAAAAGCTCCTCTTTCAAGATGCCTCTCCTTCCTTTCTGCCATGATAACCGTGTCAGCTGGAATCAAGTTAGGAATGTATGATATAGCTCCCACAGCTGGGGATGTTCAGATCTGAGATGTTGATTGGCAGTTGTAGAGCTAAAGTACACCTACAAAATCAGGAACTAGGTTTGTGCAGCAGCATCCGTCACTTAGGATTATTCTGATCCAGACTTCTGTCCGGGAATACCCTTAATCTGTAATTCTCAAGGAAAAAAAAAGAAACAAAAAGAGACAAGGCAGTCTTCCCCCAAAGAAACATCTCAACCCCTTGCTTCAATCCTTTCTTCACAACTTACTGCAAGTCTGAACCTCTTTTGAGTTTGAAAAAGAAAAAAAAGAAAAAAGAATAAAAGAAAGAATCAATATCTTTCAATATATCTGCCTTTTGCTCCTGCCTCCATTCTGTGCTCCACTGAAAGGCATGGAAGATGTGCCAAAATAACACAAAATGACTGTTCTTCCTCCCATGCTCCCAGCTAGACAGGAAACGCTGTGGCCTCATGAGAATATTTTTTAAAAAACAACTATGCCTTATCCTGCATTGAGCTCCATGGAAACATCAATGGAACTCATTGCTGGACCGTAGCCTAAAGCTGGGGGTTAGCTCAGTTTTTTGAGTTTGTTCTCATTTTGTCCAAAACAGCCTACGCATCTCTGGTACAGCTCTGCTGGCCTGTCAGGAGCTAAGCTGAGCTCTCCAACTTCTTCTAAAACAAGATACCAAGCAGCCATGAAATGGTAATGACTTTCAGTACTTGACCCAGTAACCTGCAGGAGGAATGCAGGTAAAACTTTGTTGACTAATGCTGCATTATGTAAAGCCAGGATCAGATAAGTGCTGGTATTTTTTCTATGCTTGCCATAATGAATAAAAGCACACAAAGCTTTATTTCAAAATATAAATGAGGTTGGGCTGAACAATTCCTGTAGCTCTTTTAAAAATTACACAGTTGGAAAAGAATTGTCAATCAATTTTATAGGGAACAATGGATGCTAAACCTCATTCAAGACTGTTTCTGTACTGGTCTTATTTTCTTAGCATAGAGCGCGTTATTGTGATCCACATATTAGATGGTATCTGTATGCCCTGTTCTTTGAATGATTTCATCTTTCGTGCATAAAGCCACAAGAGAATCCTGAAAAACCTTTTAAATTTGTTGATCTGAAAGTGTGTTTGAAAACTGGAGAAGCCTAGTTATTTTATATCCTTGACTTCATTATTTTTACGAAGTACAGCTACATGTGTTCCATTTTAACCAATAAGTAGGCCCCTGAAAAGTATAAATATGCCACTCAGTATGCAGGGTTTCTTTTTTCCCTGTCTGCAACAAGATGTTCTGCCAACTAATTCACATTTGCATGACATTGTAATATTTCCATTAGCATGGCTGATAAAAGTTTTGAGAGTCTTAACGTGTTGGCAACATTCAACATTTTTTAAGAATCTTTTGCTCTACCTCTTCTTGAGTAGGGAGGAAAGAAAACAACAAGAGAGTCAGACTAAAGGACCAAAGCAAACCATCATGACTTAGAAAAATGTGAATTTTAGTTTAATTAACTTCTTACATTTGTTTTCGGTAGGAGAGCAAATCCATTTTTAATGTTCTGCTGTTTTAAATGCTTTGAGGAAATCAACATTATAAGTGAAAACGACATCCTACAAAAGCTGGGCAAAAAGCCAGAAGAATAGGTCACACTTGTGAGTGAATGTAGTCCAGAACTCTATTATCCACAGACAAGATATGAGTCAAACACTGAAAGCAGCCAAAGGCCAGAAGGACGAGATAAAGGATAGCAAGGAGACAACCTTGAGCAGTTCCTACTTTACAAATACTAACAGTAGCTGGCACACCTTGTCCAGAAAAATCCTACCTTGGATGGGCAAATGGGGTCCACCAAAACAAGTCTCCTCCCTCAAATGGCAAGAGGCCAAAGAGCCAGAAATCCATGTGATACAGGAGACAAATAAGGAGATAGATTCCTCGGACTGAAAGTAAGCAGGTAATCAGGATGCTAAAGCCTCTGCTGCTCTGAGAAATAGGGGTCAAAGAAATCACACAGGGTCACAGGTATCAAAGGGAGAAGCACTGTTCTGTTTGTATCATCAGAGGCCCATCTGAAATTCAAGCTCCCCTCATCTCACCTGAGAGGGGGTCACAAACCCTGGAATAGGGAAGTTACCTTTATTTTTTCTTCTTTACACAAAAAAAGTAAACTAAACTACAAAGGTTGAATGATAAGTATGGAGAAAGTAATAAATTTAGGTCAAGAATATCAGATGAGAACCCAGGCAGAGAACACCAAAGCCCCCTTTCTCCTCACCCACAGCTCAAGACCCTGCTGCTGGCTGCAAGGAGGAAAGAATACACCCCCTAACCCCCCCATAGGTTTCCTGTTGTTGTCAGGCAACATTCCTGACAACTTCAATGCACTGATTAACCACCGATTAAGGAACTTACAACTTAACCTTTAATTAGCTCATCAACACCTTGCAGTCAGCAATGTGCAGCATACACAATTCTAATCCCACTCTGCTCAAAGCTAACTGGATCCTGCAGAGTATTTCGTGCATCACTATTTGTAAGTGCAGGCTGTTTTCAAAACTGATAATGTAAGTCTTGCTATGTGGGAGAGTTGGAGGGTTTTTTTCTTCTGGAGGGTTACACTGGAATAACACTTGTGGTTTCTAGAAATGTTATACAGATAAGGAATTCAGCCTACCTCGTCTCATAACAATATAATTTTTTTAACCATGGTAAGGACTACACATTCATAAAGTCCTTTATTAAAAGCCCAATTGCACAGCGCGGCAGGACATTACCTGCAAATTCTTGTGCCCATGTACTGCTCAGTGTAACGGAGCAGAATCTCATATAAGAACACTGAACCTACCACACAATTGGGTCCTATGTAAGGCAATCTCTTTGAGCCAGAAGCCATATTTTAACTTAAGTAAGAATTATAATGGCCTGCAAAGGTCCCTAGCCAGTGGAAGAAAGCTTTATTTGCTTCTTTTCTACTTGCTCCCCAGGACAGACCTTGCACCCATTGTAACTCTGCAGACGTCACTGGGATCATCCCAGGGATGAATCTGCTGCTACTGCATTAAATCCTTAAGGAGTAGGAAAAAATGTGGTGCCTTTGCTTGGCTAAAAACACCACTGACAGAACAAGCAGGGTCCAACAGATCTCTAATTTGTGGTCATGCAAAAGCTCTGGTAGGAAGCAGTTCAGAGGCGCACGTTCTTCTCCTCACTGTAGGCCAATACGATACCCCTGTTAATTTAACCTTTGGGTTTACAGTTCCTCATGATCTTACCACTAATTTGTTCACACTATTCTTATGAATTGAAAACAAGCCTTTGAGGGACCATTTCAAATGTCTTTACATTTCCATACCATTAACTCAGAGCAAGAATAGTTCCAATCTAACTAAGTGCAGTCTTTAAAATCTGTAACAGCAGCGAGTGAGAAAGAGCTACGCCTAATGAGCCTCAGCCCACTAGAACATATGTTTGTCAGTACCGCAGACTAAGTGCCAGGATTTATTATGCAAATTATTGTACAACCATTTCTTGAGTCTCCAATAGTAATGACTTGGTGTGAAAGCTGATCATATGCAGAAAAAAAAAAATCAAGAAAGAAACCACGTTATTAATATCTGACTTTTTATTTCTGCCATCTACCATCCGTTCTCCAACATCTGCCAGACTGTTTCTCGAGATAAATCTTTTAATCCAGTAGTGACTGCCAATGAGTTTCTGTGTTTGTGTCTGCAAAGGGGTCTAATAATAGTAGAGACATTTTGGTGTACACTGAAAACCAGAAAGGGAAATAAAAGAACCTCTGACCCAAAAGGTCATCTTACTTTGTACCCTTTGAATTCCATAGGAAAGTATTTTTACACAGTTCATGGAAGATCCTAACTAATTTTTTTTTTCCCCACATAATTGGTAAATCCATTCAGCAACCCACTTGGGACTCTATTTTTGACACAGCCTGATGTTTCACAGACTGCTGTTCAGAAACTTCCTCTTTAAAGGTACAAGCCCTGCAGCCTCTTGAAACGATTTGCCAGAAATAAATGGTTAAAAATATACACTCACAGCAGCACCCTTTCCACAGGTGTGTAACACCTGATGGGGAAGCAAAGGCAGGCAACATGAACAACCATGGAAAGAACACCTTATAGTGCCACAGCTCCTTGGTGTGGAGTCCATTCTTTCCAAAGCACCGTAGTCATAATTCCGCATCAGTGAACACCTACAACAAAACCCACCCTTTTTTATTGTTTTAGTTTTGTAGTGCAGGGCGGAGTATCTGCTGTACTAAGAGTCTCAGCTGCCTTTTCCTTAGTTTAAAAAAACTCTGTCAGAAAGAAATGTTTTTCAAGTTAACAAGTTACCTTTCAAAAACATCTACATTGCAATCTTAAAAGTGCTTGACAGACTGGTAGTCCTCAGCTCCCTATTAACTAATTTTAGGCACTTAACTAGAGTTACCCTGAGTATCCTAGAAGATAACGAGGTACCTACTGACAGCAATTGAGATCTTAGTGGTACAAAGGGCTTATTTTTCTCTACTGGCTACCAGGGAGACTTAGGACAATTATGTTCCCAACTGAAGTGCATCAATTATGTACCTAAAGTTAGGCAAGATGAATGCAGACCTACAGAGCCTAACACAGAGAATCAGTACACCTAAGGTGCTTCTGTGGACAGGTCATTCTTTTAAAAGGCTTTTAAAGCCCCATGTAATGTTTTTAGGTACCTAATTCCCACTGAATTCACTGGGAGTTGGTGAATAACTACTTTAAAAAGACCTTTCCCCAAAGCACATTTGAAAATAATACCTCTGGTTTTCACCTGTTTTGGGTGGCTGTGTGCAGCAGCAGAGCAACTGAACGCCTAGGGAGAACAGCTAGCAAGTTGTGGGAGGAGGTGCAGTTGGGGAAGAGAGAAAATTGCATTACCTTGTTGGTATTTCCATCACTTCAGAGGCCACTGGAGAATCCTGCTGGCTTTATGTGATTGACGTGATTTATGAAGGTCAGGGAGCCCTAGGTAGATGCCACAGCTTACAGTGGGAAAACAAAGGGGCACGAGGCAGTGACAGCATGCAGAGTCTCTCTCTCTGATATGCACCACTTCAACCCTTTATAAAAGCATGTTTGGTAAGGGCTTGTGTATTTATTTGCAAGACAAAAATATCCTTATTTTGGCAAAAAGAATCTGTTACAGTCCAAACAAAACCTTTGTTAAATGTAAAAAAAACAGAGGTTCAAAGGAGAAAAGCAGCACACACAAATGAAATTGGTTGGTTTTATTTAACATGCAAAAAATCCAAAGAGAGTTGAGGATTTACCAGAGCAGATCTGATAATAAGCCGTATGTAATTAGAGAAAAGAAAATAAATACATTATAATGTATCTAGCAGATTTACATTGCTGTATGCTACAGGAAAGAGTACAATTCTTTTCTCTCTCCTGAGACAGACCATTTAAACCTGAGATATGTCGGTTGGGTTTTAATATATATTTTCACAATAATAAGAGGCATAATAAAAAACCTGAGAAATATAGGTAGACAAAATTAGTAAGGAACATCCAGCTCCACACTTCCCACTGCTTCCATCACGAAAAGAAGAAAACATCTGCAGCACCAAGCCTGGTTCTTTCTCATTACTGACTTAGAAAAAAGATATTACCCCATTGGTGTGAATTTCCAAAACATCTCCACGTAACCTGCCCCTTAGCTCTAAAATATCCAGTTTCCAAATGCCAGACTCTTCACCTCAGACACGGCTGACAGAATGGAAGGCTTTGCATTAGTACAATCCTCTTGCACATAATATTACCTGAAGTAAACCATAGGCCTTCCCTATGCTATGTCATCCACTTTGTGGATTTTTATGCAGCTAGTGACATGGCAAAGTTAAAGCAGTTCCTCTTCCTGTAGTAAGACAACATTGTTCTGCTTAAAGAAGGGTCTTTCCACCTCAGAGGATTAGGTGGAAGAGTAATAGCAGTGATGGGGATGGACAACATAATCTAAATACTCTGAAAGTCAACAGTTTCTTTCTCTGTCCACTAGTTAACCATCTTCCTATCAGTGACAATTATTTTACCATTGGTACTCCTGTCATTGCCTCCTTTTGGTATTTCCTGCCACATGGTGCCTTCTGCGATTGCACAAGTACCTCCCAAATCAACTCTTCAACCTGGCTTTGTCATCCTAGTTGCAGGCCAGGGATTTATACATTCAAAATGTCCCATCAGAAATGTCAAACATCATGGAGAATGAGAGGGAGTGAGAAAGAGAAAAAGAAATGATCACTGGTAACATCTAAAACATGCATTACTGACTCAGATCAGCACTATTACTCACTTTTAAATAAAAATCTGTGCCCACCTAACAAGGTGTTGATCCATTGGTCACACCTCAGCCAGACCTGTCTCCTGTATGTGGTACCAATATGGGACCCCACTGAGTAATGTGTCCCAGGACACACTGCAAAGCAATATGCAAGGCAACACAAAAGGCTGACTTGACAACCTCAGGTAGCTGCTGCCAATAGTTATTGGAGAAAGTGATAGATAGAGGCTTTCTATGGAGAAAAGCCAACTTTTTATGAAATAATTTGTCACAAAGTTGAATATAATCCATTTCCTTTTATGCAGGACACAGCAAAATACGTTGCATTGGGCACAATCCTAAATGGGGCAAAAGGTGGAACGGGTATCTCCTTCCAGTTAGGTTTTATTTAGTTATGCTTTTTATTCTGGCTGAGCCAAATTCCTGCATGCAACCATGGAAAATATTATAGGAGGCTTCCTGATCCTACAGCTGCAGTATTACAGGTGAATGTGGTTTATAAGTTGTTCAAGGAGTATTGGGAAACTGGTGCCAGCAGCCAGCTCTAGAAAAGACAGCACTTAGTGCAAAGCTGTTCACTGTATTAAATACAGACTGAATTTTAAGAGAGTTGTGGTCCATTTTCTTCATTATAACATATGCAATATCTGGGCCTGGTGAATAAAAATGCTGTAAAGAATCTCTGGCCCAGAGCAGGTTATGCTTTTAAAGCAAAAATTAATAACAATATCTAATAATCTGTGTGAGTCTCTTAACCTCTCTGGACTTAATATTTCCCCTCCACGAAAGAGAGATAATGTGCATTACCCTCACAAAAATCACTATGAAGATGAAAAATATTACTTATACCCAATCCCTCTTCCCAGTGAATATTTCCCGTTAGAAAAAGATTAAAAACCTGATGGATACACGAGCTTGATGTAGGCTCAGCAACATTTTTTCTTTCACTACAGAAGACGTGAAACATATGCTATATGGGACACAGGTTATGGCCTTACTTCTGGTTTCTCTCTGTGAACGTGCACTCTAGAAATTAGCCGCTTTTTAATTCTTTATTGAGGTTTGTGGTGGCCTCTAGTGGTGGCTGTGTGAATGGGACATTTCCCTCTTTCCCGGCTGTCGGGCGAACTAAATGATGGCTATGAAGAAAAAATTCGTATTTTGAGTTGTGGCTCCCACTCTCTCACACAGGAAAGGTGGGAAAGAGCTAAGCAGCAAAGCTCTTGTACAGCTGGCACTTTGGGATGACAAATATAGACTCTTCGAATGTGAAGAAGTAACTTCATTTGCTCTCAAATTCTTTGTGACAAGCTAATCTAAATCCCTACCTAATATTTCTTAATGTTTCACCCTGGTGACCAAAAATAGCTCCTCTTTCCTAAAGTTTCCCTCAAAGTCTTCAGGGTCTATGGTTTTTAAGGTGTGCCCAACCTCACTCTCTGTCCAGCAGAAAAGAAATTCAAGAATGGTCTTTCTTAATGGAGAAACACAGATTAACTTTCAATACTCTTGGAACAGAGTCCAACCATGCTGGAATAACAAGCAGCCATAAAGATGTTTTTAGGATCTGATTTTCTCACAGAAGAAATGTTTTTGAACTCTATTCTTCAGCTGTCTTCTAAATATTCCTCAGGTTCATTTCAAAAGCGTGACACTATCCTCTGGTGAGGGAAGTATACACATTTGTCCTGACACGGAAGGAAAAACTTCTGCATATACTGTCAGGCCTTAATGGCTTTTTTTCTGGCTGTCGTTTCACATGCTTCTTTGCTGGATGCCATTCACCATTTCTCTTACCTACCTTGAAATCATTCTCATAAAAAGACTTTATCATCCAAAACAGGAGTCTCTTTGCTGCAAAAATCTTTTAATGGTTTCCCTCTTTCTTCCTCCTCCTCCTCCTCCTCCTCTCCTCCCCACTTCACACCCAAAGACCAGGCCTCAGAACTGTGAGAGGCTCCAAAACCAGCAAACCACTGACATGACCGTGTAGCAGTAATGGCAGCGCTCCCTTTAGACACCACATTATCTGTGTTTAATGGATCTGAGAGGATCCATGCCCAACACACTCGCTAGCAGAAATCAAGCTTTACAGAGTGCTTGTCAGAGATGTTTGAACTAGACGTGCTCAGGAAGGGCCAAATGAAAGGTGAATCTATTTAAAACAGGAAGAGGGTTTTTTTTCTCCTCATTTCTTCAAGGGCTTGTACAGAACTCTCCTCTATTTAGCTTTTAGTTCCATCTGAAACACAAAATATTTAATAGTCAGTTAAAATAATGACATCTTCTCATTCAGCTTTTTAGCTGGGTTCCCAAAAGAGGCTGTAAGCCTCAATGGAGGAGCCCACAGAACAGCTTTGAAGCGAGTGCTTACGGGGACTGGGAAACTGAGGCACAGATAGAAGATCATACAGATAGAACGTGACAAGGTCAGAAATAAAACCCCATTTTCCTAATTCCTAGGACCCCATCCTAATCCCTGAACACATTCCTTTCCTTGCAAGGGGTATTTTAAAATGAACCGTTAAATCCCACCACCGTTCTCATCTTTCTCTGGCCAGATGATGTCACATGTTGCTTTCATTATTGGTTTGTGCTATCCTTTGGCTCTCCTGCTCCACTCCAGCTCTCTTGGCTTGGCCCACAATCTCTTCAAAAGCACAGTGCAAGTATTATTTCTGTTTCATGCAAAGCTTGCCTAAATTTGTGACAGGGAAAAGGCTGCAGAAGAACTGTATCGTGTAACTCCCAAATGAAACCAGCTGCCTATTATTTCCATGTCTGTAACTTTAGACCAAATTATGTGAGCTGGAAAGCTAATCTTTGGCCACCCTTTGACAAAGAGAGTTCTTTATAATTATTTTTATTTACATTTTGTGCTGTTAGCATAGAAATTTGATCACAAATGTGACGTTGTTATCTCCTCTCGCTCAGCCAATTTTTCTGCTAAGCTAATTACAATAGTGATATGGGATATGTGCCTTAATGTGTCTTTAAATTGTAGCTGCCAAGTCTACTAATAAGAGGCCAATGATCAGTGACATCAACTTCCACAGGTCACCAAGGTCCAGGTGCTTGCGGCAATTGGTAGCAATTGCAAAGCCCTCCTGCAGTCTTTGCCCTGCTTCCTGACAGGGTGTAAAGACTTCACACCAAGCTCCATTCTATTATAGACTGTCCACGCTGGTAACCACAATACCTAATCTAGAGCTAATTTGGGAATACCTATAGAGGCCACTGTAGGTATAACATTAGACTAGAAAAGGATATTGGCACCATGGGCTCACCAAGAGTAGCTGGGAGTCACAGATGCTACATGCTTATCTGCGAGATGAAAATTGCATGTCTTTCAAATATCAGTTACCTCACTCCGAAACAGTGAGTCAGTGGAGAAACTGTCCTGTGAAACACTATGGCCAGCACTCTAAGGTGTAAAGTAGGTGATCATAATTGTCCCCTTGCTTATTAAAACATATGGTTTTCTCTTGAGCCTATATGTTAACAAGTGCTCTTCTTGCAGCTACCAGTGGGGAGGAGTGCCTTGACTTATTTCATCTCAAGCATTTCAGAAGTGAAGTTTCTCCTCCAAGCTTCTCTTTTCTTGTGGGGAGGCAGAGATGGGAAGAAATGGATATTTTTCTTCCTGCCTTACTTCCTACAATTTGTTCTTAGTCATTCTGCCTCCCTGAGGTCTTGCAAGTGACTACACCTGACAGTTAAGTGACACTGGTAAGTATATTTCCCAAAGTCAGGCCCTAGTGAGTGTGAGGGTGAGTGCATGAAAGTAGTCATAACATAGCACTACCTAGTGGCTTTAACCAAAATTAAAATTTCAGTGCACTAGGAGCTGCATAGCATCTCTTCCTTGAGTATCAACTAAAAAACAAGCTACCACCTGTACTCTTAAGTGCAAATGGATTGTGTCTACGGCACATCAACATTATCTGGTCTGCATGTGAATTCTGTTTTTTTAACTTTTTCTCCCCTCAACATTTCAAAAGCCAAAGTTCAAAGACCCACATAGTCAACCCTCAAAAATGTAAAATGGCTTATGCGACCTATTGAGAAATAGATAACTATTTTCCTGAATAAAGGAGCAGATTTCAGAGAGCTCTAGATAGAAGTAATACATGGCATAAGATATCTTCTTCCTTTAGAGGAACTGATGATGACGCTTCACTGGAATATTGTGCAGTAAAATATTTACCACTGATATTATGGAAAATCTGAAGATCCAAAAATAGAAGGTGGCAGAAGCAGGATGCCTCAGTGCCAGGTCTCAATTGTTATGGTCTATTCACAGCCAGCATCTTGAGGCTCAGTACAAATCCTGCAATATACTTTCTTCTAAAAAGAATTTACGGTCAGGAAGAAAGCTGACTAGTGGTATGAACTCACTGTAAAACAAACACATGCACAAATCCTGGTACTCTTCAAAGGGTAATAGATTAAAATCTACTTCCATCTAGTTATTTCTTTATTTTCAGAGGGCACAGAGGAATGAAAGTATTCAAGCTTTATCTTAACCCTGCCAGATCTGCATAACAGAAACCGGCTTATAGCTTAAGGCAAAACCATACTTATTTCTAGAACCCTTGGCTTCCTGGCTGCACATCTCATGGGCTGTGAGCATCCCACATCCTTGGCCTGCTTAAGTCTTCACTTCAGCAGATCTTCAGTGTAACACATTAGTGAAAGTGAAAAATCATTAATAAACCAGCAAGCTAGGCATGCAACAAGCTCACCGTCTCCTTTGAGAACCTGGAAGTGCAGAAGATGTCCTTGGCCTTCCCAAAATCATTTTTATTTTTTAATTTCCAGAAAGATGTTTTTATTTCTGAATTTAATTTAAGTTCAGAACAGCAGCAACAAAAGCCAGATGTGAAAATCCTAGATCCTATGCAACACCAGTCTTACCATGTCTGCAGCTTTTGTCTTACAGAGATAACTCAAAAGAAAGGTCCCAACTCCTCATGATTCTACACATTTCATTTTCCTGTATAGTTTTGCAGTATCCAGGTTATTAAAATTTGATTGCCAGCATGTGACTTTCTTGGCTATTCTACATAATGAAAGTCCCCCTTGTAGTTCTAAATGAATATACATATATTTGCACGTTTCTGTGTGTATACACATTTACCTAAGTGTCAACATAAGCTGATAAATATGTAAACAAATCCTGGAGAGTGTAAAGTAGAGCATGCATCTGGCAGAGTCAGTTGTAGGTGGGGTTGCCTACTGATTTTCATTTTAACTCCTTGCTCTTACATACTCACTACTTCTAGAAGACTTGCTTTTATTATTAGTGTAACTGATTGGTATTATAGCAGCACTTACAGACTCAAGCCTTTTCGGTATTGTATGTAATAGACATAAATGTTCTGTGATTAGTTTCAAAGGTATCTCTTAGCTCTTGACATGACCCACAGTCTGACTGAGCCGCGTGGGTTCAGCAAAGCCCCAGACAACCCTTCCTACTGACTGTGTGGACCACGCAAGGGACAGAAAAATGCTGAGGTGTTGGCAGGATTTTGGCAGTTTATAGTACCTAGAATACACACGCTACTGCAGGGTTCACAGATTATTTTTAAGGCAATTTCCCAAATGCTTCTACTCTGATTTCTTCCAACTACAACTTCTTCAGTCATTTAAGCTTGCTTAGACCTTCTAAAATTAATTTTCTTCATACTTTTTTTTTTAGTCTTGAAAAAAATCGTAGCTATTTCTTTAGTTAAACAATATAACACTAAAGTGGCTGAAGCAGAAGAATTTTTCATGGAAAGTTTACAATGATGAAACACTTCGAAAACAGAGGATTTCATTTACAAGGTCTAGCCTGGTATAAGATACTTGATTTCTGCATGGAAGTGTGCGGGCCCTTTCCTCAGCCCGGAACAACATAGTGGGCACAGATTTAACAGGAAGCTCAAAGGTAGCATAGCCAGCACCTTGATGGGACTAAGCTTTTTCCTCCACTCCCTCAGTGTCAGACCACTCTTTGATGGGGTGTTAGACAATCAGAAGCCCCCTACGTATGCATTCTTCTATGTAGAGCATGCACAGAGAAAACAAGACACTGCTTATCACCTCTTGCACATGCTGTGTCTGGATGGCCAAGACACACACATGCTGGGTTTGCTGCACAGTTTATACAGGAACCTACACAATCTCTCACATTAGACTCAAACACGTACTATGGAGACCACTTGCCCATATTTCAAAAGTTCAAAAGTTCCCAGACCGAAACAAATGGCAATTTGTTCAGTGCTATATGATGCAGCCATGTGGTTTCAAAGCCTGCCTCTCTCTCCCCACTCCCCCCAACATATCACCTGGAACTGTATTTTCTCCTGTGTACTCACCTCCTTCTCACGCTAGTGGACATGTCAGGTCATGTCCCCAAAACAGGCCAGGGAGTCTTTTGCAAAGATGAGAAAAGGAAATAGAGGCAGGCACAGAAAACATAATTGCTGGGGCAATCCAAAAGACAGTGCTTCAGGAATAAAACTTAGCCTGAATTGATCTTTGGTCCTTCTGCTTTCACATTAAATTTTAAGAGCATAGTTAAACCCTAAGTGGTAATGCTAGACTTATACCTGCTTTGGGATGCACAGTCTGAAGCTCTAGATGGCGTGGACAGGGTTTACAGTCAAGAATTGCCACCTGACAAAAGTGTCATCTGAACAACTAGCAAATACACCGAGTTGAAACTTCATTGCACTTGAAGGCCTGAAACCTCAAGGATTTCCAGAGCATTTGTAGCTCCCTGTCACCACAGCAGACTTAATCCAACCCTTTCTTGGTTGACATAGCCATTAGAGTGGTGTTCCTAGCAGCGCTATGATATTTCACAGAGAAGAAAAGGTTCACAACAGAACTGAAGACTTCATTCATACGTCTGTCTAATCCTAGGCACCACTGTTGAATTCACTTGAAAACATCTTGCTTCTCAGAGCCTGCCATTATAGCCCTTTTTTGGCCCAGATTATGCCCATTTTATCCTTTTACTAAAGCTAATAAAAATGTGAAGTTTAATAGTACAGTAAAATGTTCCTTCACAGCTTAGTGAAGGAGACACAGTTAGTGTCTGTCTTAAGCCAACCTCAATATATAAACTTACTATAACCTATGCCAGGTGAATGCCAGTTTTTATTCTTTCAATGTGCCCATCTGAACAGCAGAAATTTTGAACCCAGTAAGACTCATTAGAAAGTTTTGGAGTTTTCTGTCTTGGAAGAAACAGAGATGTTGGCTCTGTTGTTTTCAAAGTCACTAAGACATGGCTCAATGTTTCTAACTTGGTTCTGTTGGTATTGTAGCACCTCAAAGTTCTGCTTTTTCATCACCATCATCTGTAAAGACATCTTATGCAAGTAGCCAGGAGCCTTTTGGCCCCGACTCCTAGTTGATACAACTCAACATACCACTGTCTCATCAGAGAGGAGACTTTTCTTCAACACATTTACAAACTAAAACCTTACAAGCAAAGTACAATATTAACTATTCTATGAGTTTCCAGTTGAGAACAGAGAAATAACTTTTTCAGGCTACTTTTTACAAGAGTACAAAAGCAAGCTGAAAATTCCCAATGGATACTGGCAGTGTTTTCAAAAAGTTTTGAGTGACTTTGTAGCACACTTGCATGGCCATTATTTAGACTGCCACAAAGAGACTTTACTTAGGCTAAAGTTACTCTAAACAGCAGCAATTTCTAACCCCTACTTTTGTACACAACCTGAAAATGAGTTTGGATCATCAAATTACTCTAATTAGTTTAGAGATTCAAGATATTGAAAAGAATAGAAACTCTCTCTGTAATTCCAGTGCTGCATGTATAGCAGGGTTATTATTTTCATGCAATGACAACAAATTATAAAAGTCATGAATCCTTGCTTCATTGTGGTATTTTGGTCTGTCAGGTTGCAGGAACTGATCCCGGTAATAAGATAAGTTTGCTCAGTTAATAGGCTTGATTTCTAACTCGCCTTTGACAGACAGCAGATTAAGTGTTAGCAAGTGCCAAGCCATTCTCTGGTGTCATGTTTTGCTGTTGCTCACAGCAGAGGTGCCTATTTTAACTTCCATAACAATCAGACTTTGATGATTATGGGGGAAGGCTTCTTAGTACATGAAATACAGGCTGATGATCCAGATGAACTCTCTCCACCAACAGTCAAGCCCTCTACCTCAACATGAAAAGAAATCAAGTCCAACTTGTACTACATAGGGGAGCCACAGCTCTCCTTTGGTCCTGCTGTATGATGGAGCTTCAGAGAGCCCATATGCCAAATTGCATCATACATAGTCGGAAAGGATAAGAGTACTGGGTCTGCCTACTGCTAGCTTCAAAGTCAGTCTCATTGCAAGCACTTAGAGGCAGCACAGTATTTGACCACAATACTATTGAAACCTCTGGCCTTGCACTTAGCATCCCAGCCACAACAATACTTTAGAAGGGACAAACTTTCAGTTTGCTGGCTTCACCTAGTAGTGAGATGGAAGTAATTTGCTGCAAATCATTTATCATTCTTAAGCTTCAGTGAGGCTGAGAGTATGCAAAGTTTTAAAAATATTATTCTCCTGTATCACACCACATAGAAAGATTGATACTTTAAGTTGCTAATTTTTTCATTTTCACACATGCTATGTCTTTCTCACATCCACTCCTCAAGTTCTCAGGCTTCTTGCCCTCACATACCCACACAGCACTACATAGCACTGCTGTTCAGAGCATCTCAGCAGAACCACAGAGCCAGGGACCTTGACAACACCAGGTTACCTAAAGGGTTTTGTGGCTGCACCCGTTTAATCCAGCCTTTGCAGCAAGGTGCCTTGGTGTTGCTCACAGGAGAGGTGTTTTATTGTTTTTTGTTTCTTTTTTAAACTTTAGTAACAATCAAATTTTGGTAGGCATGAGGGAGAGCTTCTCAGTATGTGACTTACGGGCTGCATTGGGCGATTACATGCGCCTTGTGAGATCTTTTTCCATCTGGAGAAAAGAGAAGTACCTCACTATTTTAGGCCAGAGATTAATTGGTGACTATGGCTATACAGAAATCTTAGCACCATCGCTGCATACGAAGGTGGTGTAGCAGTTTCTAATAACTCTACTACCCAAGAGTAGGTAGATGTGGAAGCAAGATGTGGAAAGAGCACCTGTGACTGCCAGAACTCAATAGGGATTTGAATATTTTTCAGTCTGGTGTGACACAATACCATAGCCTCAGCACAACTCCACATCAGCAAGATCTAGGATAGCCTGCACAGCAGTATTTACTGTAAAGACAGAACAATATAGGATCACAGCTTATATTGTGGTTGACAAAAAGGGAGTCAAAGTGTATTTCCTGAAGATTTGTAGCTTAAGGTTAGACAGGAAAATAAAAAAATCATTTAGTGAACTTAGCTGAAGGATTTTTCAGAGAGCAGCCACTGTCTATTGCTTCTTGCTATGGCTATGACTACTAAAACAGCTTAGGACTCCATGTTGGTCATGACTGAAAAGACTCATTTACCCTGAAAATTGAGATATTTATGGATCATATGCCACCTCTTTAAAATTATAAATAAGATGGACAAAGTAAATCCCTTTTACAGCTATTATGTCCAAGTGAAATAAGCTGAAAAAAGGATGAGGCTTTGGGTGAAACTCCAAGCCACATGAAGGCTTCCGCTGACATAAGGCCAAGTATTTCCTCATTTCCAATTTCTTTTGTTATTATTTTTTTTCTACTTCCCTTTGAGCACACAAAACCAATAAATGTGTTTTTATCACAGAGAAATAAGATAGCACTGCTGAAATCTGCAAGACCAAGTGGGCATGGAAATGCCTTTCTTTTTTTTTAATAAAAGTTTTAATAAAGATGTACATACAAGCCATGCAGCCCTTCAATAAGAGCCCGAGACTGCATGTTGCTCATAGACCTCTACTTCCCCTGAAGTCAGTGAACTATTTTATAGGAAACAATATTGTGCGGGCCCCAAGGCAGTGAACAATATTATCTAATATATCTTTTCTATCTTGAACCTCCGTGATTAGGTTTTTAATTATATCAGTTGGAGAATACCTATGAACACAGGAAAACAGAGACGCAGATCCCAGCTATTTTCTCTCCTGGTGCAAGAGAGGGTACATGCTCCCTCCCAGCCTTGCATAGCAAGTGCTGAAAGGAGAGAAAGCTCCCAGGCTCCCCAGCTGCTCTGTGCTCTGTCCCACCATGGCCCCAGAGCCAGCCCAAGCCCATGCGCTGCAGCAGCACTTCAATTGCTGGCTCCATTATAGGAATATGGCGGACAAGGCCTTGATGGCCAAGAGGTCTGACTGCTACCAATAGTGCTAGGACCCAGAAGTCAAAGAATCATTGAATCATTTAGGTTGGAAAAGACCTTTAAGGTCATCGAGTCCAACCGTTAACCCAGCACTGCCAAGTCCACCACTAACCCATGTCCCTAAGCACCACATCTACATGTCTTTTAAATACTTCCAGGGATGGTGACTCACCCACTTCCCTGGGCAGCCTGTTCCAGTGCTTGATAACCCTTTCGGTGAAGAAATTTTTCCTAATCTCCAATCTAAACCTCCCCTGGTGCAACTTGAGGCCATTTCCTATAGTTCTATCACTTGTTACTTGGGAGAGGAGACCAACACCCACCTCGCTACAATCTCCTTTCAGGTCGTTGTAGAGCGATACGGTCTCGCCTCAGCCTCCTTTTCTCCAGACACCACCAAGTCCAACACCATGACAGCTGGCAAGCTTTTTCATCAAAAATCGCAGCAGGAGGAGACAGTGTTTGACACCTTTACTTGCAGTAAGCAATCAGGACATTTTAGGAAGAACATCGTAAAAAAATTTTGGAGCCAGTAATTCAAAATTTTTCAAAATGAAAGGTAAATAAAATGGATTAATACTGGTAACAAGAGTTTTCTGTTTCAAAAGGGGAGTTTTGACAAATTGGAAGTACCAGTTAATACAATGAACTAGGCTAGTCAACTAGACAGAAAAACCTTGGGATCTGAATGCCTGCTTGCAATTTCTGCAGGTTCATAAAAGGCGCATAAACTCATAAATTCACAGCAAGTTCATAAAAGGCTTTATAAAACATGGTGCCTGCGAGAGCAAGAAAGTGAGCTGCTGTGCGATCCCGGCAGACTTACCCTCCCATTCCCCAAACCATCCTTCATGATCCGGCCTCTTGAAGTGCATTCTCAGACCTCCTTGGTATCCGGCCACCAGCCCAAGCAGCCTGGGCACAGGTATCCCCAGCACAAGGAGCAATTCTGGCTTCAGGCCAGAGGAAAAGCTGGAATAAAATTTGGTCCCCTGTTTATGACTTCCACACACGCTCTGCTCAAAATGTAACACTAGCAGATTCAACTTACATTAGCGGTTTTTTTGAAGCATCTTATTTGTGTTTGTGTTCAAAAATGTACTCAGAGTTGATTTACATTGTAACAAAGAAATATAATTCCTTTGCCAAGTATTACAACTAATTAGATATTCCAGTGAGAACATTGTTTTAATGAAAGCAACGAGTAAGAAAAACAGACAAACAATTTTCTCTGCCTGTTGAACTGTGACAACTGCTTTGCCTCCTATCCACCTCCATTAACAATGGAAACAGTTTTCCCCAACAAGTATTTGTAATAAAAGCTGTAGACTAGAAAAGTATAGAAAAAAATATAACTCACTCACCTTTTTAAAACACAGATTGGATGGAAAGAAATCAGAGTATTACATTTGCTGCTGCTAACTCTTAAGTGTTAATGTTAAATGTCCTCTTAATGCTAACCTATGTTTTCATAAGCCTTTTGCAACAGATTGTACATAACAAAACACAGATACGTTTAGCTATAGGCCTTCAGAATAGGGCCTTAACCCAGCATTAAATAGAAAAATAGCTGCCTGTCTATTCTCTCCTCCCTGAGATATGCACCAATTAAAAGACTTATCCAACGTAAGCTGAAAAGGCTTGTCTACTTTCTAATTATGGGATTTCTGCAGCAATAATTGCAAAAGCTCACCCCCTAGTTCATGCATGGGAGGATGTTTGTGTTGTGTGGTTTATTTTAAACACAGTAAGTCAGCATACAGTATAGGAAAGGTACAGCTATTTTAAAAACTGCTAGTGGAGAGGGAAAAAGAAAAAAAAAGTTACTTAACTGAGTTGTCAGGGTCCTGATGGTGCTAGCAGACCTTGCTCTCCCTGACCAACCTTAGCTCCCAGGATCCCCATGCTTAAATGGACAGGGGTGTAAGAAAGGCCCCAGGTGAGGATGGTCAGAGTCATTAAGACTTACTTGTGCCCGCAGGGCCCTGGCCTAAATATCTCAAATGACCAGTCCTCCCACCTTTTGGCTTATCCTAAGATAATTGCAAAGGAACAAGCAGTGTATTCCCTCGTATTTCTGAAATACAAAATACATTCTATATTACAGCAAAGAACTCCCTGCGTTATTCTGATGTGGGAGTTTACTTGAGTGCCACAGTTAGAAAAGAACACATTTTTACTTGTGCTGTGTTGAAAAACACCCATGATACACGTTAAGTCACTTTTTCAGCTCTGGTGACTCACAGCAACAAGGACTGCAAATGACGCATGTGCTGAGGCAATTTGGATCTTCAGAGCCACAGCAGCCAAATGAAAGGAAAATGATGCCCACTGGAGACCCAGGCCAGTAATTAATCATTAGAAAACATTCAGCATTTCAAGTACATTTGATCTAGAAAGTGACTGATTTCTCAGGTGTTTGCAGAAGTGCAGGGACAGAAGGAGAACAAGAACGTGCCAGAAAAGAGGAGAAGTCGCGGGCTGCTTTGAGCAGGAAGACAGGAGAGGGCCTGACCTTCCCATGACTTAAATCCTCCAAGCGTGAACCTACTCTGTCACAGCCAGTCTTGTAACATGGCCATCTCCCTGCTGCCTTTTTTCAAATTTATGTATGCCAGAGTCCCTGCCCTTAAGAGCTTTTAACTGGAAAGGAGAAAACAATAGCAACAGGCAAAAGAGAAAAAAAAAAAACAACAAAACAAAACTGGGCTATCCAGTTCTGCCACTGCTGCCTTTAATTAAATCAGTGGAAAAGCGTATGACACACAGACAGATTTCCATTGTGGGTAGGAACAGAAGACTGACTCCATCATCAAAGCATCGGTTTGATGCCACACAACATATACTTTCTTTTAACTGTTTCCTTATAAAGCTAAAAGAAGCAGTGAGCGAGTCCAGGGCAGCAAAGGTGAAAGAGCAAAGTGGATGGGACTGTAGAGGAGATGAGTGTGACTAACAAGAGAAGGAAAGTGAGAGGAGGTGGACAACAAGGTGGGGAGGATAGCGAAGGGCTGCCGTGGTAAGAAAGCGATTCGGCTAACGGGAACAGACTGCAAGTGCAGGCAGAAGAGAGTCTAATTCCAAAGTGAGTATCTAATCCAGCCGACTGACAAGCTCTTCACGGCTGGTTCGGATGCCCCCTTGTGAAATGCTCTGCATAGGGAGGTCCTTTGCCTGGAAGACCTTCTTTTTCAGTTGTAACTGTGGCAGCTTTCAAAAAGGCTTCTCCCAGCACCGAAGCCACGCATCTCATGGAACGTAAGACAACAAAAAGAGCCACACACAGCTGTGGGGCCGGCCACCGCCCGCAGGCCACATTTGAGTGTGGTATTTATATGAAATGATGAAGACAAGACAGAGAAATATTCTGCGCCTAATCATTAACAAACTAGACTAATACTTCATTCAGCGCTTGGTACCGTTCCCTCATAACGATTACAGACTGCCCCTCCCTCAGATTGCTGTTACTTAATAGAAAGCGCAGATAACAGATCATTCTGTGTTATTTTTCTGTGTAATCTTCACAACAGTCAGTAATTAAGAGTATTAAGCAAAAGAAAGAACTGGCAGGAAAAAACTATGCTAAAAAACAGGGTGAAAGCAGCCTATTTTAAGTGGCAAGAAAAAGGTTTGTATTCCTAGCAGAACACCAAGGAAGGACCCTGATCACAAAAATCATTTAGAGTCAACCCTACCCTGAAATGAAATTTGAATAGTTTGGGGGAACTCTCCTGTGTAAAAGGGAAATGCTTTGAATGGAAGCTACAAGCTGAGCTGTACTATCATGGGTCTAGAGGTCAAGAAAGCCTCTTACTGACTTCAACTAGTTAAGAATCATTTTCTCCCTCATCTTCCTTACCCATCTATCACACCGATAGTCGTCGCCTCTGAAAATAGCTGATAGCTGTGTTGGGTAGCACAATCGAAGTTGCCATCATCAGAAATGAAAATACACAGATTTTTTTTCTATTCTCTGTGGGTCTGACTGCAGCCTGAAAAGATTTGGACCAGACTAAAAAAAAAAAATAATCACAGCTGGCACATGTTATGAGTTCTTACAGGAGTGCTGGAGAAAACTGGCATGATTTTCAAGGGAGAGATGTTAGCATTAGAGGAATCATTCTGAAGTTGACCATTGTAAGACAGACTATATAAATATTACAAAACTATACTTTATGCCATCAGATCAAAGAACATATGGATTAGCCAAGAGAGAAGATTTGTGATTTGTAGTGACATGGCAAGAATTTAAAAACAGTAAGTTCACCAGAACGATAGGAAAGGAAGATAAGAAAAAGGTAATTTCAAAAGTTTCCATAAATTAGAAATCAAAAATCTTTCTTTGTGTGTATGTTTTCATGTGACTATGAGTCATCTAACCAGGCTATGCAAGTCAGTGAAAAGGAAAATGTAATAATGTATACTACAGGTAAGTTACAACAGCAGAATAACAAGCACCATTGTGGTGATGTTGTCAGTACTTCAGAATCACATTAGAAGGGGCTCCGTTTCCAAAATGACACACAAATCTCTGATTAACACACCTTACTCTATGGATGTTTTCAAGCGTGTACAACAAAACACTTGAGCAGTCAAGTATTTTATGTCAGCTCAGTTTCCAATTTTCTTGTACATGTCAAATTAGCAATCCATTTTGTTTGCAAATCAGCAGCATAGAAGAAATTAATTCCACACATAAACTCAACTAGTGTGAAATAAAAGAGACAGTATAACAAAGCTTTAATGAAACTGCATCCCAGCGTTTGGGGAAACTAATTATTTATGGAAAAGACAGGCAAGCTTCTTCACAAGAATTCAGCAAAATAGCATTTGTAACGCTCTGATAAAATATGAAGAACAGTATAATCGTCCTTCAGCTTGCTGGAGTGTAAACCAGCAACGTTTTTAAAAGTCATTAGAATTTCAGCAGTTGATAGGAAGGAGGATCGTAAGTGATTTTTTTTTTAATTGGTATAAGATGTTAATAGCAAAATAGAAGTTTGATGGGGATGCTAGTGTTGATGAAGTTACTGTCTCCACTACCAAGGCAAGATCATGTAAGAAAAGCCATCACAGAGCTCCCTAGTGCCATCCTATGGCAGCAGCTCAGTAGAGACAAGTTCTTCCCAGCCCTGCCAGAACACACAACTGAGATCTCCCATTCAGGTGGGTCTGCTGAGCGTCACGGAGATCAGCAAGACACTGTGCAGGTCTAAATATTCAGATCATTTGCAGTAGATATACTCTGCTTATTCCTTATATTTTGTTTTTTTCCCCTTGAGCTGTACATGAAGTGACAAAGCAAATGGCTTCTCTCACACAACAGTCTTTTCCTTTGGAATTCCTAGAGTGAAAGGGAGAAAGATGATTACCCTTTTAATAACAGAAATCTATTTTTAAAATGTAGTGAAGTTGATTCCTATACAATGTTCAAAACTTGACAGCCATGAACTTCTGTAATTCAGAGAGGACATAAAGTGCCAGCATGGGTAATGGGAGTTTCCTACAATAGCTGAAGTTTTCTCATTGTTTTTTTAGAAAAAATCTCAGTTGATACTGGTAGTTACTTCTGCTGGGAAAAAGTGTGTGATGGTTGGAAATAAACATGCCAAATCTCTTGTCCTTATTTGAGGGCACTACAAAGCGTTTATCTTCACAAAAAGATAAAATATGCTTCGTTCCAGATAGCTAATTCAGTGTAAAAATTCAGTGAAAATTAAAACCCGTGTTGTTTTTATGTGAGCTATTCAGTTAGGATAAAATCTATAAAGGACATGAGAGTTTGTATTGACTCCTTGACTGAAATGAAAACTACCATCTGATCTGCATTAGGATTTTACCACCCAGTCATTCTGAAGTTATTTTTTTCATTAGCAAATCCACTGCCAAAGGGTTTTTCTCTCTCTCTGCTCTAATCCAGTTTACTTCCTCTCTGCCAAGTCTGTCAAACAGCTAACGGCTGGTACATTTGAGCGTATGTTTTAGTTCAGCTGATCATTGCAACTGAACTGACACCTACTCGCTTTTGGGCTACTCCCTTTTTGAACTAGCTGTTGAAAAAAGACCAAAAAATTTACTTTGTTCGAAAGCTGTCCTCAAATCAGCTTTGAATTAATAGCTCTTACTTCCTCCCTGGCATGTCCCTCAATTTTATTTGTCTCTCTTTGGATTGTTTCAAAGGCAGGCTCTTGTAATCTCCTCTAGAAATACAAGCCATACTTCCCCATATCTCCAACTTGATTTCACTCGGACTCCACCTTTCTAAACACGGGTGACTAAATGTGTACATAGTGTTTCAGATAAGGGCTTGCTGTGCTTTTTAATGGCATTAATACTCCCTCAAATTTTAATGAAAATACCTCACCCAATACATCACAGTTTTTATTTAAAGCCAAAATGTATCAATGAGCATAGACCATACAGCAGAAGGCCAGCAAGGTCTCCAAATTAGCAGAGACTTGAGACAGTGAAGATTAAAATTCTTCTTTGAAGCACTTTTATATTTAGAGAAAAGGTACCGAGCATAATCCGATCTTTATTTTTGAGACTATTCACTCCAAAGTTTTCCTATGAAAAGGTCAAATTGCACCAGAGGGCTTTGTCACGTTACGGGCATCAGTACAGTCACCATGATGTAACTCACCGGTGCTACGTTTTCATGCATTAAGAAGTGCAAGTGGAGAGAGAAGCTTAAAGGACTGGATTACCACAGAATTGGGCTGGTTTGAGCCATCTTTGATGCTACAGTCAACAAGCAAGTGAAATTTCTGGGCCTGATCCAAAGCACGCCCAATACAGTGGAAAAATTTGCCCTGATTTTCATTGGGTTTCGATCAGGCCCAGGGAGAAGTATAACTCAACCTCAGAAGAGCCTTATAACAAATGCAATGCAGGTGTTTAGGAGCTGTTGAACTTCAGCTTCAGATACCTGTGAATCTGTTTTCAAGAAGTATTTCAGAGAACATCTGGATTCTAAAGTTAAACAAAAATGAAAGTTTTGGAAAATATTATTGTAGCTCTGAGGAGAAACCCCACTTAAGTCCTTTTTTTATTTGGTGAAGATTTATATATCCTGTTATTATTAAAATTCACAGGCTTGTTGTGTGTAAGAAACACCTTACAAGGATTTCAACTTCTCTTTACAAGGAGTTATTAGTTCACTTAAAAACATAGCCAGAGAAGCATTCTGCATTTAGAGAAGACAGATTCTTCCTTTCTTTCTCTCCCTATCTGTCTCTAGAGAGAAATCAGGAGTTTGGTCCTTCTCCACACTCAGGTCTTTTCTGCAGAAAGAACCAATATATTTCAATTTAAGACGATGCCTTCTTGAATGAGAGTTTGACTAAAGCTCTCATCTGTATTTGCAAAGAACTGCAAAAAGATAATGACTGAATAATTATCACAAAAACAGCATAAAACATTCCCAAAAAGTGCTTTATTTTATGCCATGTGTGTTGAGTTCCCAAACAACAGGCTGGGGAATACATTTACCTCTGCTTAGTCAGGTCACTGTGGGAATCTTATGCCAGATTGAACTGGAAGCTCGCACTGAGGATGACTTGATGTAACTAATCTGAAGTTGATGAAAGGATTTCAGGTTTCTAGAGCTTTCAACATAATTTCTTTCACAAACAAAAAAAGCCGTTAAAAAAAAAAGGGGCGATGTAGCAGACTTCTGTTTAATATTAAAAGATAATGAAAGTGAAGGCTCCTGGAAACATGGTGACTTCTTAGTACCATTTGTAAGCCAGAAGCTAATCACAGCAGCTACACCAAAGAGAAGAGGCAATCCTGCTTTGAATTGGACTCTTTCGTCTCTAAAATACATCAGTTGATCTCCTTTTTCTTTATGAAACCATAAGGAGATAGCAAAGTGGCAAAACAGGGCTGTTTAATGACAGGCAGAAGGAAGGAAGCTGCAGATCCATAGTAGGAAACCGGAGATCCCTAAACGCACCTCTGCACTCCGTCTCTTCAGTTACGCTTGGGCTATATCAAACCTCCGAGCTATGGATGGGGAGAAGCTGACCCACTTCTATCAGCTCTCCATAGGCCTTTCTGCCTCACAAGACAAAGATCGCTGTGTGTGCCTGCCCTCCGGAGCATGTGGTCAGAGCCTGGAAATGATGATCCCCTGTTCCGCTCTCTAATGTAGAAACTGTACACGCACCAACAAATCTTCAAAACACATCACAACTTCTTTGATAAAAGGTTAAATCACTGATATAATGTCCCTTGCCCATAATAGGCCCCAAGCCCTTCACCTTTCATTTGTGAAGAGTAGTACTACTCTTCCCTACCAAATTATATCACTGAAGCTGTGTTCTTTCTCGCAGATCTAAATCTTTTGGTTCTTGGATACAAAGAACACAAGAAGATTGTCATTATGATGTTAACACAGCTATTACAATGTTATCCTAATTATATCTTTAAATCAAACATCTTACTTACAATTAATCATTTTCATCTTAAAAAACTGTATGTACGCACTTAGTCAAAGTTATTAAAAATCTTCAAATACAAATTATACTATGCTAAGCAACTACTTTTGAAACTTCTGACTAAAATGACTTGCACTCGATAAGCATCAGAGGCAAGATGAAATTTTCCCACTAGTTTGCTATTCTCACACCAACTCATAGTTGGTAAGTTCATAGTTCACAAGAAACAATTTTGTTAGGTCTCAGGTAACTAATCCCCTGCATGTAACCAGTTATTTCTCAGTCCTTAAAAGAGGAGCTGAAACACACCATCAAGTACGTGTTCACTCGTATTCAGCAAAGATCTAAAACACCTCTTAACTGCTCTCCACAGGACACAAACCAAACAGAGACATCAAATAACTGTTAACTGAATATACTGTATAAAAGACACAAAAAAGTCTATCCCCTTCTCCCAATATTTCGCTATTAAAATCAGTTTGTGCAGCTCCATCCCTTAAATGCAATGGCTCAGCTGCTACTGTTTTCCAGTGGCATCAGGACTAGCCTCAAGGAGCTCTTTCTATTCTCCCTGGTATCACCATCATCCCCAGCCACGCTGCACAGGAGGAACTGCGCCAGGCCTTAGCATAAGGATACCCATTTTGCCTCTTGACATCCATGTTTATTTTTTTCCATCAACCCAAAGATGACATATAAGCAGGCCGTTGCAAAAGAAGTTTTTGTTACAGCCAGAAAACTAATGTGACTTGCTTAAAAAAAAAAACAAACACAGAAGTGTCTCTTTGACCAAATACAGAGGCCCAAATTTAAGTGCCCATTCATTCCTACACAAAGGCTCATCACGTACGTCTTAACCAATCTGAAAGGCTGCTGTATATCCAACCATATTGTAACCCAACCCTTTCAAAGCTGGAATAGAGCCAACTATAAAGTAAAAACCAAAAACAAACACTAAAAAAGAAAATGTTATGAAAATGGAAAGTTAGACAAGTTAGACGAGTTTTAGCACCACACTCTAAAAACTTTCCTGCACCTCCCTTGCCAGGTATTTTAAGTTCGAGGGTTTTTTCCTAATAATACTGCTCTAATTGAATGGTAGCTAAACATGTGTTTTGGTTTGCAGAAGAGAATGGCTTTTTTTTATAGCAAATAAGCTTTATTCCAGAAACCCCAATACTTTAAGTCTTTCCCCTAATAATTGGCTTCACACTTTCTCACATTGAAGACCTCTGCTAAATCAGTGAAAACCAATGAAGTGAAATCATAATAATGTCTCAGAAATTTTAGTCGGCTATTCTATGTACTGTTGAGATCATGTGAAAATAAAACGTGTAGCCAAAGCCATGTAGTTGGCCATTTACCTCCACTGTGTTCATGGTGCGAATGAAACAGCTTAGAGCTAGAAGCAAGCATTCAAACAGAAGCCGTTAGCCAGAAGAAATACAGAGATTAAAATAAAAGGCTGGAAGGAAAGAAGAAAAATAGAGACAATACAAATTATATTATTAAGATGACAAGGATCAAACAGCACTAGGCTAGAAAGAACGTCTCAGGCACTAGGCTTACATAGTGAAGAATAAAAGATTTCTGCAAAAGAAATTGCAACAGCCCTACTTGCAACAATAAATGCTTTTATCCATTTTTTTTCTACCATTAAGTTTCTAGCAAGGATCTTGCTGCCGGTGAAGTGTTCCTACAAGTTACCAGAGAAGCAAAACATACAAGGAGAATGAAGGAGTAATTCAGCTTCTTCCAAGCCATGTTACACGGAGATTTTGCACCCTCTGCAGGTCCAGGAAGATATAAAGAAACCACAAATATACCCATCCTATTAATAAAATACAATAGCTATAGGCACAATTTCCAGTTCCAGCAACAGCGGATTTTGTGGGGTTTCTGAATGCAGTATTTATGGGTGTTGTATTTATGGGGGAATGGCTGTTTTCCCCCTTTCAGACCTTTCTGAGTGTTCTCCTTCAAGAATCAAGCCATATATAATATTTATTTTTCCCTTTATGCTCCAACTGAGTACAGAGCTGAACCCTGCTAGGTGGGTTCAGGGCACTTGCAGTGACCACAAACCTTCTTTAGACAAAGTTCTTTTGTTCATTCCTTGGAAATATTAGAAGAAAGGGTCATTTTAAATGACCAAAGCCTACAACGTATTTCGACTCACCTAAACATAATTACCTTGTACTTCACTATATATTAAGTTAGATAATCTTTCTTCCTCATGTGCTAGTTAACATTCTTTGTACTTCTCTGCATCAGACACTTTTGACCATACAAGATAAGACTGAAAAAACAGCAGCAATTTTACAATTTCTTGTAGAGATAAGATGATTTCAGATAAAGCACACTTTTTCCCAGTGTCACTTTGGAAGGATTCAACAAAAAGATATTCTGTATTCTAAAAAAAGGGGTCGATATTGGAAGCTAAACAAATATATCAATGTAATCATGCAATGAAAGTTCACTGTGTAAAAATCATTCAGCCTAATACACTAGCACAAAAAACAATATAAATAGATATAAGAAATTAAATCAATGGAGTTTGAGCTTTATTTCCTCAAAAAAGAGTTTTTCTCTAAAATATTAAAAAAGAAAAATCTTGACAGTGGCTGACAAAAGAGCAAAATAAACAATATTTTATTTAAGATGAAAGTGAGTTTGATGGATTTGGTAAAACCAGTTATATATTACAGTGCACCCTTATCTGATACATCTGCCCTACTACATGTTACACTGCAGCAAATATAAACAAAGTCAGTGATTGATGATAAAAATTTGTGATGAAAAGACATGTTGGACTAGTACCAAGTGTATTTCAGGGAAAGACTGTACACCACTTCTCCTGATGACTTCAATGTGTATTTAAAACAGACAGCTGCTTTCAATTGATTTTGAAACCTCCATTGACGTCAATAAGAAAACAATGTCAGCAAAAGATCTATGATAAAATATGATGAGCTTTAGGAGCAACTGGGCTTTTGGTTATTCATTTTTAAAGTACTTTGTTGCTTTCAGTGGGACTCAGATGAAAAACCTATTTACATTTAAGAGAATGACCACCCTATTTTCCCTACCTCTCTCCTTTCTGTCCGCGTCTCTCATTTCGCACCACCCTATTTTCCCTACCTCTCTCCTTTCTCTCCATGTCTCTCATTTCGCATGTCTAACCTCATGCCCTGCACCTCCTACACAGAAGCCATTCCTCAGTCTTCCCCTGGTTTCCCCACCAGTTACGCTTCCACTTTCTTCCCAATTTACTAAAGATCAGCAATAAAATTCTCTTAAAGTATTGTTATCAGGCTTTATAGATTATCAGGCTAAGGAAGAACTCAATATTTGTGCCTTTCAGGTACAGAAAACCTAGAAGATAATATGGACTAGGTGTAAATATTGCAATTTAATTTTCACAACCATAAAACCTAGAAATATAATATTTTCTTTTTAAAAGTTCACAGTTGACATCCAGGTAATGCTATAGGGGCCACATAAATACATTAGGAAGGTTTGAACATATCTCCAGCTAAAGAAATAGCTTTAACATCAAGAATAAATTATGCCAAAATTGAAGGAAGAATGGCAGAATCTCCTGCCAATGATCAAGGGAAAGGTAGGGCCTGTGATCTTCATTCCTTCATAACACCAGAGAGTTTTTCAAGCTTTCTTATACTTCTAACATAGAAAAGAAGCATAAAGCCACTTGAAGTGACCAAGTAAAATAATTTCCTTAAAAAAAAAAACCACGATTTTTCTCTGTTTACTTAAAACATGGTGACGTTCGCTGTTCCTAAAGCTATTTAAAAGGTGGATTCTGTGTAATGGGGATTGTTAACATAGTCCAGCTTTGTTAATAATTTGATTTCTTGAATAAAAGAAAATAAAATTGTCATAATACCTATCCTGAACTGACTCCAGCACATGGTTGTCTTCTCTTGCCAAACGAGGTTGTAAAATTGCAGTTGGAAGCTGATCTGCAGAGAGTCACAGGACCCTTCCTCTTTACCCATAAACCCCAACCATGTTTAAGATTCTAGAAAAGTCTGATGTAAAAAAAAAGTCTGTAGATGAACAAGACAACAAAATTTAAATTAAGAGTGTAACAGTGTAATAAAAGCAAACAACTCTGTTTACATAAACATGGTTAACTCGTTATTTCTAAGTATAGCCCCTTCTTGACACAAATGCATCTATTTTAATAAGGCCTTTAAATAAAAGACTGTCAATTCTTTTGTAGCAGCAATGACAGCAATGAGCCATAATCTAAGCCATCTAAAAACCAATTATTTCCATTTACTAAATGTAAATATCTTCTCAGGTAATTTGTCGGATGCCACCCAGGCATATCTGCTTGTTCATATTCAGAAATAACTGCATGAGGTTGAGCTGACAGGTATCTGACAATCACAATCAACGCTTCAGAGTGCAAAGAGGTGGATCGCTGCCGCACCAGTACATTTCCCCACAGACCGTAACTTTCCTACACTCTCCCCCATGACCAGCCACCGCTGTTCCCGTCATACTGCTTAGCTCGGGCAACCAGAGCTGTCAAGGTATTTATCTGGATCAAAGATGCTCTCTCAGCTCTTTTCTAAAGTGAACTGCAATGGAAGAGCTCCAAAATTTAAAGGAGGAAAGGAAGCGAGGAAGGGCCCTGAAAGCAAGGAATACATGGCAATCAGACTGCACGACTGTTGAACTGAAGAGAGCCTTCACAGGATTTAACTCAAGGCCCTTCTGTACACAGTTCAAGTACATGCTTCTGGTAAAACACGACATACTTGGCTCAGGATTCAGTGGAGCTCTGGTGATTCAGGTCCAATGAATTTCTAACCCTGGTCTTAGAGTTTTGGTGAAAAGTTTCACTTCAGTGTTGGTAAAATTGGTGTCTTGCAACTACCCCAGGCAGCTGCTGCAGGTAGATGATTTCGGCAAGTACTGAAAATCCATGACACGCTGCTAAATTTGCGAACTGTCCATTGCACTCGAGGAGGCGAGAATCAATCAAAGCATTTTAGGTATGTCTGTCTCACATACCCAACTTTCATCGCCGCTGATGTACCGCTTCATGCTGACATTGCCAGATCCATAAACATGACATAGTGCAAATAAGACCGATGGAAGTAGTTCTGTCTCAGTTGGAGACAGACTGCTACAAGTTATTGGCGTTTGTTTACTTTTGTTTTTAAAGAAAGGCTGAGAGTATGCAACAATTCAAAAACACACTGAAGACTGGGAGTGTCAGAGTATGACATAAAAGGGCAATAATTTGGCTTCACTGATTGCCACAGGCATCCTACAGCAAGGCCACCTGCAAAACAGTCACCTCCAGCAAGGTGGCAGCCACAGTTCCCCTCCCGAAGGGTGCCAGCCCCACTTTGACCCCCCCAGCCACATCTACCGTGCCTGCACCCACACGCTGCAGCTGGGGGATGCGCAGGGCCGGGTGTCCCAGGAGGGCTGCCAGGCTGCCCAGGGCGTGACGGGACCGTGACTCAGCTAAAGCACAGAGGCAGAGGTGTTTTGATCTTCACCCGTACTGAGCATTGAAAAAAAAGCCTGGAAGGTTTTTAGACTCCCATAAAAACAGGTTTTATTAGGGTATTTACAGCAATATTTATCTTCTTCTATAGAGATAAGGCAATTAGGTAAAACAGAAGTGTAAAGGCTTTATAAACAAGTTTGTGCCACTCCCTGCCAGCTCAGTAGCTTTCTGAGTTACATTAGACTTTGCGCCTTCATCCCTAGGAAGCACTTTCACCACCCCCGAGGCCTGGCCAGCTGCTGGCCAGACCCTGCTTCTCCCCACAGACCTGTCTTGCAACATCCCCAGCAATGGTGCCCAGCACAACCCTGCAGCCCCTTTAGCCTGCCCCAGCTGAGCAGCCACCAAACCACCATCAGGGACAGACCAGCTCCACCTGCCTCCACACAGCTCAGGCTCTTCTTAAAGCAATGCAAAAGATACCCTAAACCACACAGAGAACTACACTACCATCTCTACCATGGTCAAAGGCTGACCTCCTCCAGGCTCTCTGAATACACACCAGAAAGAGATGTATCTTACATGGGGAGAGGATAGAAAGATCTGCTCACTACTTACTGCTTTCTAGATATCCTCCAGACACCCCAAAACACCTCACAGCTTGCCTCACGAAGCTGCTCAAAGGAAGCCCCCCAACAAGCACAGGGAAGGGCTCAGCACTGTTACAGCTCCTAGGTAGGCAGCACGGCCAGAGAACAGCAGAAGGAAACATGCTCCCAAGGTCCACGGCTTGCTGCAGGAGAAGGGATTTGCAACAGGCTGCTGCTTGTCAGTTTAACAAAACATACACATTATTTCCAAATGAGCACAAAGCACACGCCTGCCGAATTCACAGCTGACATGCCAGCCATGAGGGACTACAACAGCCATTCTCCAGGAGAACAAGCTCAAAACCAGTTGCTGGTGAGCACCCCATGAAGTGACAGCCACGCTTTGAACACTGCTGCCACGTTTACAGTTCCTGCGGGGAAGCCCCCGCCCGCACCCACACGCTGCAGCCTGTGGGTGAGGGGGGCTGGGTGCCCCGGGAGGGCTGCCAGGCCGCCCGGGGTGTGACAGGGACGTGACTCAGCTAAAGCACAGAGGCGGATTGAGGCAAGCATTTAGGGACTCGAGCATCTCTCATGTTAGGAGCGGCTGAGAGAGCTGAGGCTCTTTAGCCTGGAGAAGAGAAGGTTCAGGGGGATCTTATCAATGTATATAAATACCTTAGGGGAAGGTGCAAAGAGGACAGAGCCAGGCTCTTTTCAGTGGTGCCCAGTGACAGGAGATGAGGCAATAGGCACAAACTGAAACAGAGGAAAGTCCCTCTGAACATTAGGAAACACTTTTCTACTGTGAGGGTGACTGAGCTCTGGCACAGGTTGCCCAGAGAGGTTGTGGTGGCTCCTTCCTTGGAGATATTCAAAAGCCATCTGGACAGGGTTCTGTGCAACCTGCTCTAGGTGGCCCTGCTTGAGCAGGGGAGTTGGACAAGATGACTTCTAGAGCTCCCTTCCAACCTCACCCTTCTGTGATTCTGTGGATATGTCTCATATTGAATTCTGCAAAGATGCCCAGTAGGCTTTTAGACTCACAGGGAAAAAAAAAAGGTTTTTATTAAAATATAAATGGCAATACTTACCTTCCTACTATTCATTATTTCATATTTGTCATTTCATTATTGTTACAATCAATACATTGGAATGGAGGGTGTTGCACCACCTTTTACATTTCTCTCTGACACAACCGACTCTCCACACCTTTCTTCAAAAAAAAAATCAAAATCCACATCCTGAACACATTTCCTATCCCTTTCCCTTACCGCGTGTGGCTACTCACTTGTCAGCTGTGCAGGAGGAGACATTTGTGACAGGCTCCTTAGTGTTAGTTCAGGAAAATTGCACATTGCTTCCCCAAGGAACACTAACAGCAAGGCTGCCTCATGTTGGGGCTTTCTAAGTACTTTCATCTGAATAAAACCATTCCCAATAACATTGGACTAGCCACAGAAGAGATTTGCTTTTTGCATTTCAGTATTTTAGCAAAAGCTGACCACCAAGGAGCACCATTACTTTCTGGAAGAGTCACTCTAAAGGAAGAACAACTCAAAATCAGGCACTAGTAAACATCCAGTTAGGTGATAGCAATGCCTTGAAAACCATGGCCACGCTTTACAAGGTTACGCACAAGTCACCTCCTGCATATGCACACTCTTCTTGTAGTTTAACCCAACAGGCAGCTAAATACCACACAGCCGCTCGCTCACTCCCCCCACCCCCAGTGGGACGGGGAGAGAATCGGAAGGGTAAGAGTGAGAAAAACTCGTGAGTTGA
>NW_009221117.1:0-585 GCF_000690835.1 Fulmarus glacialis | reverse complement strand
CCCCCCCCAACCGGACCCCCAGCCAGTCCCCGAGCAGCAATCGCTGCTCCCCAGCCAACTCCTCCCAGTTTATGTATTGAGCATGATGTCATATGGTATGGAATATCCCTTTGGTCAGTTTGGGTCAGCTGTCCTGGCTTCTCATGCACCTGGCAGAGCATGGGAAGCTGAAAAGTCCTTGATTAGTGTAAGCACCACTTAGCAACAACTAAAACATCCGTGTGTCATCAACATTATTCTCATACTAAATCCAAAACACAGGAAGAAAGTTAACTCTATCCCAGCAGAAACCAGGACAGTATCCACCCCTTATTCTATACCATCTACGTCATGCCCAGGTCCTACACTTTCCAATACATTCTAATTAATCACCACCACTTTTCCTGTCTTTTGATATACACACACAGATATCATTCTCTTAGTGTATGGGCCATTCCTCTAAAACGTCCATTGAGTTCATTTAGTCCATGACTTTGGGCTCCGTCTGTCATAACAGTCTTTCAGCGCAGGAGAGGTGGTGTGCGGTATTGGATTCTTGCACGCTGAACAAGTTCTAGTTCCATCACTGCTGCACTTTGCTCGGTT
>NW_009221116.1:213430-215570 GCF_000690835.1 Fulmarus glacialis | reverse complement strand
CCCCCCGAGGATGCAGCATATCACCATCAGCTGTGCTCCTCCTGAGTATAAATTTGCTTTTTGCTGCCAGACAATGCTCCTTCTAGCTGCTGCAGAGCTGGTTCTGGGTTGGATTCCAGATGCTAGCTTTCATCTTGAGTCTGAACACCACCATTTTATTCTTGTTTACAGGCAGTTTATTTTCTAGCTTTTATCTGCCTTCATGAAATATAAAAGTGTGTGTGATTTTTTCCTTCCAAGAAAGTGTAATAACACTGTAAGCTCCAGCGGTACTTTCTGATACCAACACAGCCAGAATTTGCAGTGACAAGTTAGTAGGTTGTTTCAGTGAAAGAGACTTTATATGAACCAGCATCCCAGTGAAATCCCATATCTAGGCAAAAAGGATCACTTTAAGATACTACTAATAAAAATATCAGCTTAGTTAAGAGTCAACTGTTTTACAAGCAACTCCAGAACATAAACAACTATTCAAGACATTGTTAAGATAGTGTTTTCAGAATTTGGATTTTTTTTTCCCTAACTTGAAATATTTATGACACATTGTATTTAAATGATCAGACTCCTACAAATCAGGGCAACTAAATGCCCACCATCAGCATGCAATTCATTACACAATTTGTTTACAAACCTCATACAAGGTTTGCCAAAGGAACTGAGGCTTGTTTTTCTTTACCGCACAGTGTATTTTCAAGGTAAATGTCAAATGTGCATGATTCTGCTATTATTTAACAATATTTTCTGTAATCACTCCAAAACGAATGTGGTAACAATGACAAATAATTTACTTATGTTTTGGGTGGACTTTTTACTCAAACTTGTTCTTTTGCCAGCTACACTTTTACACATGTGCCTGTTGGTTTTACACTGCCCTTCTTTAGATGTGACCTTGTGAAAATCAGCAACAAAAAAGACTTCTTTGAGGAAAGTCTAATTTACTTAATTACAGGGAGTGGGCAGTTGTGCACCAATTTCATCATTCTGTCGTACCTGAGGCTGAAAACTGGCACAGAGTGGGCCAGGTGAAAACTCTTTATTACGCTTCCTGTTTATATCGGTAACGCATTAAATGGAATTTTAATGTCTCCTGAGGTCACTTTTAGAGCCAAATTGTGGCTGTCCCTATCACAGGTGTACTGAGTAACTCTGTGCGGGCACAGAGCCTCTTTCTCTTCTGTCAGTCTCCGCCTCCCCATGCATAAATGTAAGACGCAATGGATGAAGTCAAGTCCCACTGAAGTCAATAATCGTATTATTAGAACAAGATTTCACTCCAAACCAATTCCTGCAGTTGGTTTGCAGCATGCTCGGTCCCCAGGCTTGCCAGGAGGGCAGGGAGGGAAAGCACAGCCCTACACTCCTTTTGTGGCTTGCGCGCTTCACGCATGTGCTCTCACCCTTTATTGCTATCTGGATCAAATAGAGTATTTTCTGAAATGTTTTCTTAGCACCCATGTTTGTAAGACTCCATTAAAACGCTGTACATTATATGAAGCGTTACCTTAAGTGTGCATGGACCATAAGAACTTGCACAAACCTCCAACCCACACTAGTTCTAAATTGTTATTCATAGAATCATAGAATAGTTTGGATTGGAAGGGATGTTTAAAGGTCGTCTCATCCAACCCCCCTGCCATGGGTAGGGACATCTTCAACTAGATCAGGTTTCTCAGAGCCCCGTCCAACCTGACCTTGAATGTTTCCAGGGATGGGGCATCTACCACCTCTTTAGGCAACCTGTTCCAGTGTTTCACCATCCTCATTGTAAAAAATTTCTTCCTTATACCTAGACTAAATCTCTTTTAGTTTAAAACCATTACCCCCTGACCTGTCGCAACAGGCCCTGCTAAAAAGTTTGTCCCCGTCTTTCTTATAAATTATTCTTATATATTAAAAGGCTGCAATAAGGACTCCCTGAAGCCTTCTCTTCTCCAGGCTGAATAGCCCCAACTCTCTCAGCCTTTCTTCATAGGAGAGGCGTTCCATCCCCCTGATCATTTTCGTGGCCCTCCTCTGGACCCGCTCCAACAGGTCTATGTCTATGTATTCACCTGCTCCTGAATTACTTTAAAAAGAAAAAAAAGATTCTGCTAGAGATGAGGCACCAGATAGTACAGTTAGCCTGGAAAAGCTCCTTGGA
>NW_009221116.1:209793-213385 GCF_000690835.1 Fulmarus glacialis | reverse complement strand
AAAGCAGAGTACAGCCAGGCCCTGCTCCACATCAGGCTCCTCCTTGCAAACCAGTATCATTTCTACTACCAGTACTACCGATTCAGAAAGCCACATTCCAGCGGTACGTGCCATGGTTATGGCACAGGAGTCACTGGAAAAGGTTTACAAGGTACTATGGGCTGAAATAAAACATCAAATAAACTTATACATGGAAGATGCACAAATAGGAGCAGTGGTGATTCCCCGGCTGCAGCCTGAATATGGCACTTAAAATACAACCTCCTCTCGGCATGGGCGTTCAGGAGCAAGGCTGCCGGCAAGCAGGAGATGATGGTGGTAAGAGGCACAGTGCCCAGCAGCAGCCAAGCCCCTCTTGGGCTTTCCCTTGTCGGGAGACAGACCCACCATGTCTCGGTCTGTCGCATAGCCTACAGACCATTCTATCTCATGCCTCCTCACATTTTCCAATAACCCGAGATCAGCTTGTAATCTGGGAGATGAACAGTTTTAAACCGGCAGTATTTTTAATGTGTATCTACCTTGGATATCAGTAATAATACTGGCAATAAAATGAAAAGTCTATACTTAAAATATTTTTCCCTTGTCAATTATTTCCCCTTTAAAATGAATATGATATATTAAAAACCTGATGCTTGTTGAATTTAAAACACCTCAGAGGAAGAGAGAAATTCCCACCAGATATGGATAAGTAGGGTTTGTCTGGAAATAAATGCAGCATAATAGATTAATGGTGAGGTGAAAAATATGCCTGTATTGCATAAGGAAAAGATACTGCATTAGCAACACAGAGCATTACTTTTTCTTGTAAAATAAGGCACAGTGCAGCAAGATTGTTTGATTTGTACCAAGTTTTCATTATGTCAAAAGCAACATGTGTGCCTGGTAGTATAGCATTAGGGTTGCCTTGATAAACTGTTACTGTGTAGAGTAACATCTCACTTGATAGAGGTTAAAGCAGAAGTAGGAGTTAATGCCCTACTAATGCAATTTACTGCTTCTTAAAGAAATCTGTAAAGTGCACTTGGAAGAAAAAAAATCTCTTCTGATATTAAAAAAAAACCAAACCCATTTGCATATCAAGAAATAATAACGCACAACTTGCACTAGAAATACCAGCTTCTAAAAAGTAAAAAGCTTGTTATTAAGAGCAAAGTTAGAGAGTAAGCATATTTTCATAGCGGTGCCTGTTCTTTTAATAGAAGAACAACACGAACGTAAGTAACATTGGTGCAACGAGAAGTCGACTCAACACCCAACACTCCTATGGACCCAGCAGTTCAGGCAACTGCTCACAGCAGGGGCTCCTAGCTGGAGGTCATGGTTCTTTGAGGTTTCAAATGGTTGAGTTTGCCCTGCTTTTCTCATGCTATTGAACAAGAGAGACTAGGCTAGGCAAAATGTGCCTAGAGCTAGGGATCGCCTGATTTTGCTTCCTCAGATCCAATACCAGAGATCCTTTAATCCCACTGCACAACAGAAAACGTAGAAAGCAGATACATGGGCCTACTCACTTAAGAAACACTAGCAAAATCCTTATTTCACTAGAAGCAATGAAATGGCCACCGAGGTTGCTAGCACCATAAGTTGCCCTGTGCATCAGCAGGGTGTGCGGGGAAGGACAGCTGCTGGGCTCCCCTGCACCAGTCAGCCTCGACCTGCACAAAGGAGGAAGCACTGGGAGGGTTTGAGGGAACCACGAGATGTTTTGCACAGCCTTCATGTAAGCTGCAGGCACGGGACGATGTCAGGGATCCACTGTTTACTTCATTCTCCTCTTCCATGGCTGCAGGCAAATCCATCCCAGCCACACTGCTGAGCTGACTGGGGACAAGAAAACGCCATTGCTCACCTACCTTGCAAATGTAATGCTCCTGAAACTCCTGAGGAAACAAACAATTTCTCTTGTTGCAGAAATCACATGGATTTTGAGAGGAAGAGAGAGAGGAGTCACGCACATGACAACAATAAGCTTTCTTCACATACTTAACCTGGTAACCAAGTCAACCGTCCCCAGGGGAAGCTTAATGTTGGCCAAAGAAGGCCAACTGTAAAGTTCAGCTGCTCTATCTTTGGACCATTAATGTTGGTTGTTAGGTCAAGGCTTCATCCAAAAACACCTACAGTTAAAATTCAAGTATTTCTGCTAAAACTAAAAGTGGCATATTAAGTGCACCCTGTGGGTTTGGGGAATGTTTCCCACTCAAACAAACAAAAAAATTGGTATTTTTTTTCCATACCCAGATCAGGAAAGAACAGTCACTCTCGCTGATAACCAGTCTTCTTAATAATACACAGAATATTAACAGCTAGAGTACAATAAAAGTGAGCCCTGACGTTTTAATTTATCCTCTGAAATATTTCTTCTTTCAGTAGAATGACCTGAAATCGTTGGAGGGCTAAAAACTTTGGTTCTGGGAATGCACTGCCCATGATGTTTTACTGGCTTCATTTCAAATGAAAACAATTACTGTATAGTGAGGATGTTACCACACAGACATAACAACACCACTAACTATTTTTGACTTCCAGTGTAAATTGAATCATTATGGGGTTTTAAAATGTCCTCATTAAATTTTAATGATCTGTTTTCAGGGATTTTTTCCCCTTATTAAAATTAAACCCAACTATGCTATACAGCTTTCTCAGAATGTGGTGCATTACTCTAAGATTCAAATAAATCCATAAATCATAGATTAGTTAATAAAGAGAAACTATCTGGGTTATTACAGGTGGGGCTGGTAGCAGTACCTGTTATTAACATTGCCTAACATTTACCAATAAAAGATGCTGCTTCCCTTTCTTTAAAATGTTGCCAAATACCATCTCTGACTGAATAAAAAATTTCTGAGTTCAAAAGTAGACACACCTGCTTGTTTTTTGTTTTGTTTTGTTTTTTTCTTCCCACCCCATGATAGGAAAAAGAGCAAAGAAAGGAAGGAAAAATGTCAATTGAAGTGATTCAGCTGATTAAAGAATACATTTCATTTGTATTAACTCCCCCATAAACCTCAATAATTTTTTTCCATGAACTCCGGGTTTCTTTGTTGTACAGTAAGTATTTGAAATTTTGCATGCAGAGGGCTAGAGAATGTTTGTGAGAATATTTCCATCAAATTTGTCCCAAACTTGCCCAATTCGTAAACTTTGTGCGGACTACAACGGAAAAAAAAAATTAAAAATCATGGTTTACATACACTCAAGAGACACTTGTGAGACCTTTGCTGTTAAATTTTGTGACGATTCACTTTACGGCGAACACCCTCCATCCCGTGATGGGGCAGTGGTTTCCCTCCAGGCGCAGCTGCAGCCTCGAGCAGGCTGACTGGTGTACTCGCTCCCTGGGTCCAGGCAATCCCATCTCCCTCACGAGATTCATCTCTTTCCCACAGTCTCATCTGCAGTTGCCCCAAGCTAAAACCACCACAAGACGGACTGGAAGGTGGAACAGACCTTTTTTTAAAAAGTCTGGTTTGTTTTCACCCTGGTGTTATATTGCCACCCGCTAATGAGTAAATATTGTCCTGCAGCATCCGCTGATGTGGACTGCAATGATGATATATATACTGTATTATACAGTCTCTCTGCTGGC
>NW_009221116.1:169179-209762 GCF_000690835.1 Fulmarus glacialis | reverse complement strand
CGATCCTATCACAAGTATAAGTATAGCTCCTAAACATGGACCCTGTCATAATTTTACTTGTTTTTCCACCCATTGCCAGACAGAGCAGAAAACTAAAATCATACGAAGACAGTATGCATTTGAAGTTACTTCTGCAAAGTGCCTTAGTTTGGTATTCTGCAAGAAGAACGTGCTGCAAAAGCAGAATTTGTCAGGAGGACTCTTGTAGTTGTGTTATTTGAAGAGATACTGCATTCAAGCTACAATGGCATAATAGGTCAGTCTCAGAAATATGACAACAATACATAATTTATCAATCTGGAAACCTTATACTTGAAAGAAGCCTTAGTCTAACCTCTCTATCACTTACAATTGAATTGTAAGACCACCACTGTAACAAGACCACTTAGAAAACCACCGGGGTGGCCTTGATAATAATACACATATCATTGCTGAGGCACAGGAAACTAAACCAGATGGTTTTGCTGAGGAAAGCGGTTTTTTAGCTTTGTAAAGCCTAAAAACACTAATAGGTCAAACACAAAAGTGGTGAAAAAGAAAGTTAAAGGAAAATTTATGTAAATAAGAAAAAAACCTTTTCACAATTATATTCCCCTCACTTAAAAAAGGGCTGCAAGAAAATAAAAAGGGGGAAATGGTGTTGTAGTTCTGAAATAGATCAGGATAGCGCTCTGAAAGGAAAAGGCCTAACAGAAACACTTACAGTAGGCACTGCTGCTGGAAATCAATACCATATGATGTGCATTAGACAGAACACCTACATATTGTAATTAAAACCCTTTTCTTTCCTCATTTTTATGTTTTAAATATGGAGACCATTCATGTCTATTGTAATAAACTACTTACTTTGTTGTTCAATCTTTTATTAGCAATCATATCAAAATTAAAGAGAAAATAGCACATACACGCACCTCTTTAAAATACATGAAATTGAAAATAATTTCCACGAAATCACCCATGCACAAACAGAATCATACATACATTCACATACATATATACAGGTGGTGTGTGTATGTGCACATACATGTATAAAGCATGTTTGCATTTTCTCACTTATGCTGTAGTTATTTAGAATCACATTATTTACAGACTTCAGCATTTCAAAAACCATGAAGGACTTGGGGTTTTTTTGTTTTTCTTTAATGCAGCCATCATCCACATGGGTAAAATTAAGACGATAGTGTGTCACTCTGCTGGGAATTGCAACTATTTCTAATAGTCAAGAAGTCTAATCTAAACTACACGTGCTGAAAGAAATGTATTATAAGCTCTTTTATTGTGCAGCCTTATTTACCAAAATGTAAACTTTTATTTGGCATTAAAAAGAAAAACTTTTACTATCACAGCTCTTCTAAAACATGTTCTCTCTTCATAAGGGAAGGTTTGCCCGTATTTTCAAAATCTGAAAAAAGATGCTTGAGAATTATGCTTACATTTTGTTGTCATCAAATCATGCTCTAACTGAAAGAAAACATAATTATTTAAAAATCAACTTTTTCTCTGCTTGCACGGGACAATGGAGAAGAAACGTACACTGAGGAGAGCTTCACTATATGCTTATCATTTGTGAGAGTTCATTTTGGTACTACTCAGAAATAGCCTTGGAGAAAATGTTCAAAGTCTTCAGTCCGACTCCCAAGTTCTTAACTAAAACCGGAGAGTTAAAAGAATGGTTTCTGAAGCCAGAAGTCAAGTGGGACCACCGGCACCTTACTGAGCCCAGGGAGCCTGATGGAGCCTGCCTGGACAGCAATAAAGAGAGAGAAATGACAATGGGGTCTCATGGGATCCTATTTTGATTCTGCATGAGAGACATGCCAGGGAGACACCTGTTTTGTGGCCAGTGATGCTGTCTACCACATCATACCAAGACTTGAACTCTTTTGTAGGGTTGGAATATTTCAGTTGAGGTGCAACGTGTGCAAATAATTTACTAATGGCACAATGAATTGACTCTGGCAATCCACTTATGTTTACAGACTCAACCAGAGGGAAGACAATCTTCTTTACTTCCTTTTAGACCTGCTGTTCCAGCACTCTTGTGTCGCGAAGAAGTGGCTACATTGCAAACACCAGTGCCTGTGGGTCAATGCTGGGTGAACTTCACAAAGTGATTTGGCATCTTTCATTTGAGACCAGTTATCTATGCTGTGGACACTTACATTGGCTGTACTGTGTCCTGAGAACTGGATCATTATTTGCTCGGATGATTGAACATACTACCATGGTCAAATGTGACCTTCCTTCATCCTGGACACATCATACCTCCACATGTCCAAAGTATTTACATGAGTAAATCAAAGAATATTCTTCCATTGGTAAGTGCGTACTTCCTTTGGGAAGGTGTTGCTTTCTCAAAAAGCACCTCAGTATGAGGCGTAGTTCTACATCTTATAAAAAGGACAACAGATTTTTAAACTCTTAGAAAGAAACTAAGGAGGAATAGTCACGTCTCTGATACACTTGCTTCTAGAAAAGACGCTGTTTCAGCAAGTACCTGTCAAGAGTTTTATGAATGTTCAGTAGTTGTTCCAAAGGAGCACAGTCTATCAAACTTTTCTCCTAAAGGTTCACACAAGCCCTGCTGCTCTCACCTAGATGGCAGCAATAAGATAATCAATTCAGTGGATCATCACATCAATCAGAGCAGACTGGATAAAATTTTGAGATTAATTTGGCTTAATAGAGCCATTAATTATCCCAGCTCAAGCAAGCTGATGGGAAGAAAAAGTTCTCATTTGGAAATACACAAAATGCACTTGAGTACCTGGGTGGCTCAAAAATCTTTACCCTCATACTCAAGGAAGTCCAGCATTGAGGGTTTAAAATTATTTCTTAACTTCTATTAGAAGTGATTAACTTTGACCATAAAAACTAAGCAGTAAGAAGGGAAAAACATTTTTCATTTCAGTCCATAACAAAAGGGTAATCCTCACTTAAAAGCATGCCTTTAAGTTCATGAGCCAATCTCGTAACTATGAGGTATTGATAGTTACACAGACAGATATAACTGACTTTCCTTTTATAACCAACAATCCTCAACAAAGCAAGACTCTCGCAAGCAAGTATTCTGCTGGGCTGATGAAAGGATGTGTCAGAAAAAACTTTGGGTCTCATCAGACTAAGGTAAAACATATCTCAAAAGATGACACATCCTTAACACTCCAAGAAAACAACAAAACAGAACTAGAAATGCCTTGGCCAACAGTCTCGCTGGCTGAATCCTTTTCTTATGCACAAGAGTAAAGTAAAATTTTAAATAATTCTGTCTGGCAAGAGTTTTTATATTTAAACCTACACATAAACACACAAGAAGGGATTTCCCACAACAGAAACGGTAGCAGCTGTCTCCAAGGGTCAGTCTCTACCTACTGGAATGATGAATAGAAGAATCATGAATAAAAGACCAGGTGATGCTGACTGGAGATTTAAATGCAAAAGGCATCATCGTAGATTAGATTTTACTGTCTCAATTTCAACATGCACAAAACGGCTTAAGACAATAAAAATGACTACGCATTTTCTTGTGCATTTTAATCACAAAATAAAATACGAATCAGCACAGGTACCAATTAAAAAAAAAAAAAGTAAGATGGAAAGTCTCTTTTTAAACAGTCTCTTAATGTGCTTGGTTAGACTGTACAATAACTTACTATATTAATTATTTATAAACTGTTCTTTTTTGCTTTGTTTTTTTGACGTTATTTAAATATAAATTAATGGAAGCTGATTGCCATACATTTAGAATATCAAATGGTCCCTGATTTCACCATGAATTTGGGCACATGCTTAATTTTAAGCATTTGACTAGACCTGTAGTTAATTAAATTGGAGCTAATTGTGATCCAATTATGAATCCCCTGTAATTATTGCTTGAAATACTGCTGGATTTCTATTAAAGGTAAAAGAAAATATTTCTGATCTGTACGAATACTTGAAGACTATTAAAACTGTTACCTTTGACTTGTTTTCTTTACTTTGCAAGATATATATTCATAAGCTTTTCCACAGCATTCATCAGTGCAGTATTTCTGCTCTCTGCACAACAGAGGTGTGGGCAGTGCAACTGCAGAAGGCAACCTGAGCATCAGTGGGTGATAGAGAGGGAACTGAAGGAAAGGAAGAAAAAGCCTCAGCTGTTGAACTCTAATACGAACTTGCTCTTTTCCCAGAGCCACTTTCCAACATGACTATGTTCTGTTTGTTGGCTTTTCCTTTACATCTTTACAAATAAATGTGTCTATTACGTTCCCAGGAACAACACTTTAACGTTTCAGTTGCAGGTATACCTTCACAACTTCATTTACAGTGTTTAGCATGTAGGAAATTAAAAACCCAACCAACTAGTGATGGATTGACGGGCATTTTTTTAATGGTCCAAATTAAATGTTTCTGCGAATCTATATTTATTTGAAATAAGATTCTTGAGTGAGTGTCTGAGGAAATTTGTATGATGCCTTGTGTTTTATAAATGGCATAAAAATGAGTCAGACTGTTAAGGCTTGCTATTGTACTAATATTTGAAAACACCCAGGTATTTTCTAGGTTTACTAGAACTTTCTGCAACGAATAAAAGGTGTAAGTTACCCTCACAAAACAAAATAGCACACAGAAGATTCATATACCAATAGTTCTGATATATTGTTTTTCCTCTTCCAACTCAGTGGCATTGATCGTCATCTCTAATACCATCCCATGAGACTTGTGCTGGGTCACAGTAGAGTAAAAATGGAGAAAGGGGGAGTAAGAGGCAGCAGCAATTTCTGCAAAAATGTTAAGAATTACTAATATAATTTTAGGATAAAACTAATAATCCCCCCCCCCCAAATTTTGATGCCTACTTATTTCTATTTTGTTCTCGTCAATCACTGGATGGAAACCTTTCTATAGTTCAAGTCAACCTAATCAAACACATATTCCAACTATTCTCCCCTGACATGAACCTATGTTTAAACATCAAACTTCTGAATCATCTGCTACTAAAGCTGACCTCAACCCACAGCTAGCACTGAGCATGCTGGCAGCCCATCCCTCGGTGGGCACCTACATGCTTCAGTTAAGGCACACGCTTCCATGCTTTACTGTATACAGAAGTGTTTGCCCAAAATCACAGTGGCAGTCAGATGAACGCATGTGATCAAAGCTCAAGAGTCCTGACTTCTGCTTGTGGTTTGTAACCACTAGACGTTCTCCACTCCAATACATACAGGATACGATCTCTCCACAAAGTCAATGGGAGTTTGGTCGTCAACTTTCATGAGATCAGGAATTGACCCATAATGTTTTATAAAACAACAAAAAGGAATGTATTTATGGTTTTATTATTACCCCTAATAAGGAAATAAGGAGAAAGAAAACACAGTACATGGTCTAGTCTATACGCACATGTGTTACTTCTATTAATATCGATGGGATTTAGAAGTACATATGGAGAGGATAAGGTATATCCCTATGTGTTCAGCCATATGCTTGAGGAAGCTCCCCAAATGCTAGTAAATACGATCATGCTTTCTAACATACTATGGATTTATTTGAACAATGTTAAATCTCTAAGCCCTACTTTCCAGTCCATTAAAGCCTCAAATAATTGTTTATTTCCAGTTTAAAGTTACTCTCTTTTTTAGCCATTAGAAGGCTGCCTGTAACCACATTTCCACAATATTCAGGGAATTGGAGAATTGATAATAACTCTCCCATTATCCGAAGGGATACCTCTCCGGAAAGAGAAATACTCGGGATGAACTATATTTTAGTGAGGAATTCTTTCCAGAAGATTTTGGGACAGGCCCAAAATGTGTAGCTGAAAGGTCTGGAATGCTACTTACACAACAAACATGTGTTCGTGCTGTAGACCTCTGACAACTACATTCCTTCTGCAGGCCAAAGGCATTGAAAGCTAGTCATTCTTCTGGACAGACTTGTTCTCATTTCCTTTTTGTTTTTAAAGGTTTGAACACAGGACAAGGGTCTGACCCACTAGGCACAAGAGGGTTATTCTGGATTTCCCTTATGGAAGAAGACATCAGAATTCATCCCATGATTTATGATGTGGTGCAAGTTGTCTTGGAATGAGATAGCCGAAGTATTTATGGAATATCCAATGCCTGTTACCAAATTATGCTCTTATGTTCACGCAACTGATCATTTTATTTGGCTTATCTCTTACCTCCTTTCAGTTGAGACTTGGTAACTGACTTTATGAACACATTTGACTATAGTTTTATCCATTAAAAAGATTATTGGGATGGTTTACTAGATTAACTGTTTCAACTAGTGTTGTAGCTACAAATATAAAACAATAGTCATGGAGGCATAGTCATGACATTCATGGTGCCCTTACCACCTTACATGCAAATGTAGCACAGAACCAAAAGCCAGGTTTATCTATAGCTGGCTGCCAAAAAACACCTTCTTCGCTTACTTGACATAACCCTTTCGATGCCAAGGCGATATTGCTGTTTACTTTTTTTAATATCATCCAGAACAAAAGTTTATATTGTGGTATTACGATTTCATTTTCTTGCAGTTTCTTTTTGACCGTAAACCAGATTTGAGAGCTCAGCTTTTATTTTACCTTTTAAAGCTCAACTTAAGATAAAAATCCCAAATCAGACTTTTTCCTACTGAAATACTTCTTACTTTGTAATATAGAAAAACAAAACAAACAGTCATCATCTTTCTAAACTACATCAATGAATGGTGAAGCCAAATCCGGTTTCCCAGCAAGGAATTATTAAAAGACAGAAATAGTCCAATGACCACAGGAAACCTTTAAGCACCAAAATGGGGACAAAAGTCTTCTGGGGAAAAGACAATATTTCCTACATGGTCATTCATGTCTCCTTGTAATACAATACAGGGGTATTGTTTGTTTGTCTGCTTAAGTAGATGCACAGAATAAAATTAGAAACAAACCCTGACTATGAAAACATTTCAAAAACTAGATGCAGGCACAGGCATTGCAATACCTGCCATCACAACTATGCTGCGATGCTTCTTTCGAATGCATAACCAGCTAGACCTTTGATCGTTAATATATACATCATTCTTGCCTTATTATAATAAAGGCCACCAACCGCAGGTCATATTGCATCTTGCTGCAATCTTAATATTGGTCATAAAATTTGTTAAAACAATAGGAGAAATACTCTAAAATAGATCTACTTTACAGTCAGCCCCCTCCCCCAAGGAATTCAGTCAAGGAATGTAAACCTAAAGATTTATTTTTCTGTTTAGGTCATGCCTGGGGTAGACTGCTGTGTTACTAAATTCCCTAGTCTGAAATCAAGAGAAAGACAAAGTTAACATGCCTCAATAGGCAAAAACATCTTGAGATAGCCCTCTGCGGACCGTGACCTGAAGTTACAGCAATAAGCATTATCCCCACCATGAGGACGATTCAGAAAAAGGCACGTGGCCCACAGCTTACCTCAACGTAGTCCCTGGCATGGCCCCAGTCTCTCTTAGCATCCAGATTGCCCAGGCTGAAACAATCCAGCTGTCCGAGATGAATCTTTGCTACCGATCGGCTAATTTTTCGAGTAACAAAGTTCGCCCCTGGAATAGAAATAAAAGGCAGTATCAGCATAGTCACAGTGGCAGATAACTGGCCACAAGAAACACCTTGCATAGGTCAGCACATGGTACTTTCAGTCTTCATTCACTCCCCTCACACCACCTAGACCCACGCCATCTTTTATCGTCTGAGTAGGCTAAGCAGCTTCCAGTGCAAGTGTCACATTAGCTGCACTTTCACAGCAAACATCTTTCTTTGTGGGACTTCTGAAGCATTCCTAATTTGCTGCCTCAGTATTCAGTCCAGGCATAAAGCCAAAGAAAATCATTTGGAATGTCAGTTCTTAAACACAAAATGCAAAAGGTTACATAAAGAAGGCAGACATCTTAGACCACCCTCAAGTTTTTTGTTGCCGTTTCTTTTTTCTTTTTTAATTTTTTTTCTAAGGAATGCATATATCTAAATAAATTAGTTTATTAATAAAAAAAAAAAATTGAGACTACCTAAATAGTACATATTCTCCAAAGAACTGTAATGGTTAAATGCATTATACTTTTCTAGTTATTTGGGATTCTTTGTCCCCCAGGTTCAGTGAGATCATGAAATTGTGATTTTAACTTTATCAGTTGAAGGCTGTACATTATTTTATCATATTTCTGTTTTTTTTTTTCACTGTATTGCTTTGGAAAATTTGTGTACCCATTTCTGCTCCCTGTGGAGTTGCTTTAAATAATATTTATTTCTAGTTATTTTCATATCTTGATTTTTAGATTATGACTGCTGTGTTTCTAAAATGTGGTCAACAGTCTCCTCAAAAGCAGAGGGATTTGAATTCAGACCACGAGTTCAAGCTAAACAAGCCCAATGGCATTTGTACACTAATGGGCCACAAAAATTAAAATTACATGCCTTTTTAATAGCTAAAACAAAAAAATGATTGAGTGGTGACAGATGATACCCTCATCCAAATGGGAAACAGGAAAGTTAAAGAAAATGACTGCATTTGTAAAATGCTCTAGCAAATTTCAAAAGTCCTAAGTTGTGCAGCTTGTACATTCAATGCATAGATGTAGTTTTTTTCATTACAGAACTCCGCTCTTGAGATACGCATCTCAATATTTTCTGTTTCCTGTCAAACAAATGATAGGCTGCTGCAAAATTATTAAATAATGTGAAATGTCTTTTTCAGACTACTAATTTTTCCTGTGAAGTCGAGAGCACTACAGTACCTTTGTGTGTCATTTGACTCTGCCAAAAGTAAAAAACCAAAGAGCGTACCTATAAGAATCATGTGGAATGAAGCAATTAAATAATTCAGAGCTTACCACAGGATTAAGATAGCATTTTAATCTTCTGTCAACTGCTGAACTAGTTGGAATTCCAGTTATGAGCCATTTAGAATATATCATCAGTTTGCGCTTGTTTTTCAAAGGATGAAAATCATATAATTTCCATATTCCCTGAACAAGTGTTCATGTATAAAGGAAGCTTACAAAATAGTGTAATTTGCAAAATTTCAGAAATTAAACATACTGGGGAGTCTTTTGTATAGCAATGTTCCTCAAAAATTGGACAAATGAGTCAACTGCAGGATGAAAGCCCAAGCTCTTCTTCCAGACTGCACCATGCATACTCAACAGGAGAAACATGATTATCCCAAAGACAAACGAGCGCAAACCACAGGACCGACACTGTGACTCTGCTATTGCGATTTCTGAGAGCAAAGTACTGTGGTTCCCCTGTTCCTGGCTGGACGAGCTTGCAGTGGGAGCGGAGTTCTGGCTTAACAAAAACTAGTGACAGAGTCCCTTTGGCTTAGTCAGGCTGGCACTTCTCCAAAGATTATTTCCATTTTTTACGTTACCAAAGTGCTTTGAGATCTTCACACAGATTATTACTAATTTATTAAAAATAGGTTCAAACTATTACACAAACTTATTAGGATTAGCTCTAAAACTTCCTAACCTTCTGCACTGAAATAATTTCAGTTAGCATTATTATTCAGTAAATAACAGTTGAAGGAGAAGCTTTTTTTCTAGGGTGTATATGGCTTTATGTTCCAGACTGCAACTGAGTAATAAGCAAAACTGGCCGCTTTCAACGCCACATTCCCATTTGCAGTAAAAGCAGTGAGAGTTCTAGTCATCATCTGCAGTAAAGCAAGTTTTACTGTCAACCTACATGACTAATGAACATCAGCTTCCATTTTGGAGCAACCACTTCCTCAGCATTAAAAAAAAAAGCGTATTACGTTGTGTGTGTGAGGGAGAGAGAGAACTTTTATGCTATCAACTTAACCTGAAATATATGAAAGATACTGCACAAGAAGAAGCAGATTCGTCTAGCGCAACACAGCAAATACTAGTAACGCTGTCTTCTTGCAGAGTCACTGATAACTGGAGAGAAACAACCTTCAAAGATCTTCTCCAAGCAAAATCAGAATATACCTCAAAAGGCTGAAATGAAGAATTAAAGAGCACCACAGTGAAAAATGAAAACCTTTATTTTCCAGAAATATTCCAGTAAGGGTTCAACAAAATAAAACCAACCCTCTTCTTGGAAGTGCCTCAGCATTAAAGCTGTGGAAGAAAACTATGCTACTCTTCATTCTGAGAAATGCGATTAGAATTTATTTTCATGCAACCAAGGACTGAATGGCACATTTCAGAAGCATTTAAATGATATGGTTCATAAATAATGTTTAAATACCGATTCTCTTCAAACATAGTATCTTAAAATATCCCATTACAGTATACGTTTGATCTCATGCCATTAAACGCACATCATAACTAGAATTTAAACTGATGCCCACTGGAGTCATACAAAATAGTTAAGGCTATGTCAGCATTTCCATTATAAAGCCCTGTCCTAGGGGTTTGCAATCGGGCTATAAAATCTTGCTTTGGCCTGAAACTTGGCAGACGTAATGTCTCTTTCCTCAGGAATGATTCTATCTGAAAGGTCTACGCGGAGTGCTACAGATATCTTTATATAACTGAATACAAAGTACCTTTTGAGACACAGAAATGGTTAGCTTCCTTCTTCCTCAGGAGGTATTGAGGACTTGCTAATGTCGAACGTACAAGAGCATTTTTCTCCATAGAATGGCCAGTTAGTGCCAGGAAGAATATCAACAGAACTGCTGCTGTGTTAACCACTTCACCCTTTATGTTGATTTTCATCGGATCAAGATGATGCAGCAGCTAAAATGCCACCAGCTATCACAGCTGAATAAGGCCTACTTTATTATGCTACTAACATTACTAATTCACATGGAAACATGGTGGTGGTAGCAACGGAAACTAGCTTAGATTGGTGGGGAAGAGAGATGTCCAAGTCCCACACGTGTCTCCTGGCTTTGTACTGCTTCCATAGTTCAGAGAGGTTTTGTAAAACACACCTCACACTGCTCACACCCAGTATGAATGAACGTGGAGTGTTCAAAACTCTATTAAGTGTGTGATGTATTTTGACTCATTTGAACACCTGTTCAAAATGTGTGAGGGTGGCACTGTTCTGGAAGCTCACTATCCTACAGTAACCAAGAGAAGAGTCATTCTTGCTTCCTCGGTAGGGCCAAGCATGCTGGGCTAACTGCCTTGCATAGTTATCTATGCAACAAATACATCCAAACCATGATGGGCCACATTATGCTCTGGTTTGTGTCGCTACTGACAGCACTGGAATTGCTACACCGCAACAGCAGACATTGCAAAGGATGCTTTGGTGTGTCTGCACATTTCAGCAGTTCCAAACAGCCTTGGTTGAGCAGTGCCTGACAAGTTTTTTCATTTTAAAAGAGGCCTTAAACATGAGTTTTCATGATATTAACAGCTCTTTCAGAAACCCTGGGCATTAGCTTAGATTTGTTTTCAAAACCCAAGCCCTCCCTCTGAGATCGTTAGCATTCCAACAGGAACCATAAGGTCTGATTTACAAACCCGATTTATCCTAGATACGATTTTAAGCAAGGATTCCTCATCAAGCAGACCTGATCTGTAAAACATATAACTTGTCAGCAAACCACTATAGGAACAATACTACAATAAAAAGAAATAGCAGAGGTATAATGCAATAGCTTCGGCTCTCCAGCTCAGGCCGATCGCCCGCTCATGGTGGAAAACAGCTCGGGCAGCTCATCCCTCCAAGAAGGATGCTGCCTACATCTGGCAAAGATACAGTTTTGAAAGCTGGACACATCTCTCATTAACACATATTTAAAATTATTGCTTTAGGAAGCATGCGTTCAATGCACCTACAGTTCCAAAGCTGGATGTCCCAAGAAAAAAAAAAAATCTGGGTCTCTGCATCAGTACCCCATTCCTTTTATCAACACTGGGGTTTCACCCTTTGTGTATCATCAGGAAACTGGCTGTTTGAAGTAGGTGTTTTTTTCTAGAATCTGTGGTTTATAAGAGGCAGCCAAATGGATGAAGCAGCTTTAAGAGCCACTATTATAGTAACTATTTCTTTTCAACAACCTTCATTTTCCAAGCTCTCAAGGCTACATACAAAACTCAACAGATGACAAAATTGTGGCCTTAGGAAGACTGCTGTCCCTGTATAACACTAGTTGTTTCATGCATAAGAAAATCCATCATTAATCTGAGTAGTATCATAGAATAACAGTCAATCTGATAGCATTTAATAGCAATACTTAACTATCAGCTGAGATGCAGTCCTAGCACAGCCTATCAAGTTGCCATAACATCTTTTTCTCCGTTTTGCATAAAATATGATAAAAAGGTTTCTGTCTCTGAAGATGCTGGCACAAGAAAAAGGGTGGGTTGTTTTTTTTTTTTTTCCTCCAAGTTTCTACAGTTCTGGCATAGATTCTAGTGGAAGCCTAACATGTTCAAACACATTGTGTACCCAGTGCTTCTACTAACCCAAAGGAACATATTTCTTTTAACATATATATGTTGTAAATGATACATTTAATGAGATCATTAAAATGTTTTGATTGCCTGAAAATCCACTGCTCATAATTTCCATTCTATGAGAAGCTTTTCCATTTTTGTAACAAGCTGAAATTAAAAAAAAAAAGCAACACCCAGTTTTTCTAAGGAAAGAAGTCCAGAGTCTCCTTTAGCTTATACTGATGAAAATCAATAACAATTATTCTGAAGTCAATGGAGTTATGTCAATGTAAACCAGATGAAAAATCACATTACAGATCTTTAAATTAACCTTCCATAATTTGGGTTTAAATGGAATTTTCAACTGTATCTTGATCGAAACAACTGATACAGTACTGCATTTTGGTAAAACTAGTAAAGCAGCTACTTAGTATATGTTAAACACTCATGCATTTTAATTGTGAATCCACTCTCGATTTAAAATAACAAATTGTTCTTCTCACAACAACAATTATATAAAGTAGAAACATCACTGTTTGGAAACAAAGGAAAAATCACTGTTAAAAGTGATTTTCTCCTTCCCAGCTCTCCATAATATCCTGCAAATTTTACACAGTGAGTACAGCTATGTTTGGATGAGCTTGCCAGAAAGTCCACAATCAGATTTTTGCAAAATGACATATATATGAAATAAGGGTGATATGATTCATAAGCAACTCATTGTAAAGTAACGCACTCCATGGGAAACATCTTCCTGACCTGAGCAATAAATCATTTTATTTCCTGAAACATGAGATATAGTGCTTTAATCCTTACATTTTAATCCTGTATAGCATAGCTGGAAATACTTTGCTTCATCATAGTATTTCCAATCTCTTTCTCTGTCCTTTAAAATTGTAATAGTACCTTATGATAGTGGGTTTCTCAGTTTTTTAATACATTTGCAATGTTTTTCAAACATTTTCAGTTTACATATCCCCAACTATTTTCCAATGGGCACATGAGATCTCTAAACTGGAAAGATAAAGCTACTGATAATAGGCTTGTTTCTAAAGGTTGTTCTTCATCAACCCCCTGGGAAATAATCATGTAACAATAAAATCCACAGATCACAGATTGAAAGCAACGGTCCAATAACATGAAGATAAAATTGCCCCACCTTATCAAGTGATCCTCATTTGGTATTACTTTAAAATGTGTGATTTCAATAAAACGAAGTGGTTCTAATTCCTTTAAAGACATTAATCAGCGTATCAATTGAATTACTTCCTTTTACAATATATCGACACACATTTTGAACTTTCCAATGCCAAAAATGTGCTAAGTCTGCTTGGCCCCGTTTTCCATTTGCACCGCACTTTTCGATGGAATTCCTTGGGTAATGGAAAATACACTACTACCTGTATTTTAAAAATGAGGAGATTGAGGCAGAAGGGTAAAGGCGTGCAGAGGTAGGAAGCAGCAGCAGCAGCAGAGCAGCACACTGGAGGGGGTCATTGCTCCTCAACCCAAGAGCACCTCTGCCCCCAATATCCACTTGCGCACTGAGAACATTTGGACAGCTGAGGGCAACAGGAGGTCATATGAACTAGGCATGGAGGGAACAAAAATTAATGATTTTTATAATCTGAGGGGAAAATAAGAGTGAGAGACAATTTTGTGAGGAATGACAGGGTACAGAAATTGGGAGGGAACGCAGAAAGCAGGGAGACTCTTCTTTTTCCCAGGGGGCAGGAAGATAGCATGAAGCTTACCTAGAGGGACAACTAGTAAGCCCCGTAAAACAGGCGCATAGAAGTAGGGCGAAAGACCTGCCAACCACCACCAGAAGATGAGAATCAGAGGTGACGTTTGTCACAGCTCAGCGAGCCACGTTCCCCTGCGATTCAGTGGAGCTAACCCTCCACCGGGGATCTGCCGTTAGGGCTTTCAACTCTTCGACTGTTTTGCATACAAACAGATGTAGGTTTCCACCTCCCAAAGAACAATGACAGGATGATTTCTATTACTACATAGCAGCAGTTCTCTAAAGTGACGGTGAAAAAATGATGTTTAATTAGCAGACAATCTGTAGTGTAGTGTGTAACACAAAGCTATTAGATTTCACATTCAAAATGCCCTTTTTCAGGACTAATTACACATCTCAGATCTATGATATGGGCTGGTTAAAAGGATAGGGTGACATACCAGCAATAACTGCTGGGCAAAAGGTGCTATTTTAGTATATTTCCTCCATATAATTTGTCTTAAATTAAAATATTTTCCCCTCAGGAACTGTACACCGAACAGGAAGAGGTGAGGCATCAAAGATTCTTATAAAGGAAAAACCAAACATTAATACTGAAAACAATATGTAAAAGTGTTATTCCTGTTCCCAAGTTTATGCTGTTAATGGCACTTACATAAACAGAGCAGCGTTTCGCTTACAGAAAACTTAACCTTTTGCTCCAAACTATTCACTTTGATTTCTTAATCGCAGTTCATATACACTGCATTTTAAAACAAAGGTAAATGTCTTTAGCCACTCTGATTTGTTAACACTCATTTAAGCCGTGTTTTTTAAATTGTACAACTAATGTTATTGAATTAAGCCTCTCATTTAAGCTGTCACAGAATTAGACAAGCCCTTGCATGTATGAGCTGTGGGTAAGCATGGGTGTGCTTGCCCATCAGCACAGACTCTTTATATTGTTTAAGCGTGTGTAAACAATTGGAGTTAAGTACATGCTTTGCTGAATTGGTGCTACAATAGCTAGAAATGTGTGCCACCAAAAGGAAAATCCAGCACTTGTACAAAATGGAAATATCATGCTGTCTAAGGCAACTTGCACAAAAAACGGATTTTAACTTCTCTTGTTAAATAGCTATCAAAGTTCAGACATCTGTGCCTTTAAATTTAACGCCCCTTTCCTTTTCTCCCTGTCTTTCCCCTCCTCCATGCTCTCAGCAACCAGTAGCACATCAAAAAAGGTGCTGTTTGATGGTTCAAGCTGAGACATTCAGCCTTTACCCTAGCACTCCCTTGAGATGAAGCAGGCAAGGCTTTTAATCTTACCTGGTGACACATGACTGACTAATACAGTTTCTTGGACCTTCTGACCTCTGAGGGACTAAGTCTGGTTGGCTTTTCAGCCTCTCCAGGTGGCTGGGACATCAGCTTGTGGTGGGTCACGGTATAATCAAAGTTTTGCACAGGTCTTCCCCGTCTTTCTGTGCACCCATATTAGTGCTAACTTTCAATGTGCAAATTTCTGAACATAAAATGTGTCATTTCACTTCAAGTCAGAGGTAAAAAGAACTTTCATTTACTTCTACTGAAGGCAAAAGAGTGTAATAAGAGCTAGCCTTAAAACCAATCACAGTGGCATACAACTTTGCTGAGTCAGCGCTGATGTATTTTCTTGGAGAGAGAAAAATGGTCTAGCTACAGCCAAATAATTTACTTGAAACTTCGCCTCCCACACAAACTAATAAGCAGTGCTAGACGGGTTTGACACTTATACGGTATAACTCAGGATGTTCCTAAATCCATGAACCTCCCTTTTGAGCTTTGTTGCTCAACTGTTTTTCTCTTAGGAGTTTCTTCTGGTTAGCTTTGCAACAGTGGTAGTCCTCAAGGCACCCTTTAGGCTCTCAATACATTATTTTGTATTTTCATAAACCGCCCTTTAATACAGGAGTCCTGGAGCCATCAAGAGGGGGTCCTGAAACACAGTTGAACTGTATTTCCAGGGAGCTGGAAAGAGCCACGGGCAAAGAGCTCATCAAGAAGTAACAAGGTGGGGATTAGTGAGAGCTGGAGGGAAGGAGAAAAAGAAATCTCAGCTTCTGCAAATACAGGAGGCACAATTTTTTCTAGTACTTGAACAGGGCGCATAAAACGCAAGGTGCTACGTTTCCTTCCATCTTCTGTGTTATCAATAATTAGATTCTCAGCTAGAATATGCTGAGAAGTACACCTCCAACACCAGTGATGATCCCAACAATTCAATGTACAAATCATCAATTGCGATGGTCTGCGATTACCACAGGAGGATGAATTGTTCCAGCTACAGATACCCCTTCAGACTCATAACAGACTAATCACGTAAACACATGGCTCCGACAGAAGAGTAAAAAAAAATCTTCACAGCGTGTGCTGCGGCGTGCAGTCAAGCTGGTGTGTGACCAGGGGTATGAGATCGGCGCTTTCAGCCCCGGCTCTCCCCGTGTCCCGAGCTCTGCTTCTGCACAGGGACAAGTGGGGCTGCTGAGGACAGAACAGGTCAGCACTAGAAGTCATTATCTGGGATAAAACCAGAGCGACACCCCTCAAATGCAGTATTTTAACAACCAAACCCCTTGAAACAAGCTTCAAAGTAATTATGCTGGGCGGGCGGAACCCAACCCTAAAGTAAGCCCCCAACCCTAACAGTTTAAGACGAGAATAGGAGGGAAAGGCAGAGACAAGCTGACAATACACCAGGAAGACTGCAAGCCAACAAAGAGAGCATGTCCCTTCTGCTCCTGAAAGACTTGGACATGTTTGGCCTAGCTGTACTCAGAGAGCCAATAAAAACATTATTTCACCTAGCTGCAGTTACTGCCGGTTGCTTAAACTTCCCATAAAAAGTTATGTCCTTATTTCAGAGCAGGCCGTGATCGCTCTCGGGGGACCCTGAAGTTAAGCAAGGGTGCTACGGCTTCCACACCCAAGCCCTGAACTGGAAATGCCACCAGGCAGAGGGGCAGCTCTCCCACAGGCAGAAAAGATACGTCAGGAGGTTGCATAAAAGCCATTGCTGAGAGCGAACCCCCCTTTGGGACAAACCCTGTGTTGCTAATTTTCACTTTAAAATGAAAAAGGCACCGAGGCAAAGAAACTGACACTGTTATTTACTGAGAAAATCACTTGAACACAGGAAGACAGTAAAATTATAGCAGCTTTCTGAAACATACATACATTTCAGTGAATATTCCCTTTTTCTAACATTGCCACTGAAACTGAATCCCACTCCTGCATTCTTTCCATGTGGGAATAGTGTTTCTCTAGTGTAATTAATAAATTAAATAAAAACAAATACACAGCTATAAACCCAGAGAACTCAGTTTTCTGGCAAGATAAAATTGGTGCAGTTTCACTGAAGTCAGATTACTTAAGTTTACAAAGAAGAATTCACACTTAAACATTCCACCATTAACACGTCCAATTGCCACAAAAATTTTGCATAAGAAAATGTGAAACAAAACATTTGGAAAGTGATTAAATGGCAAAAACCAGAGCATCTAAATAAAACGTCCATTTATCACCATTCAACTTGTCATGCTCACTACTGTTTTAATATCAGTATTTTTAAGAACACTTCTTCCTTTGTGGACTCCTGAAATTCATTGTTATCCTGTTTTTGTGATATTTCCCATTTAAGTTAGTTTACACTTCCTCTAGGAACAGAAGAGGCAGTCAGATCACCTGCTGTTCTGAGATGCCTACAATACTTGAGCACAATGGGGTGAAACCAGGACAGAAAGTTAGCCCAATTCTGAATTTCCTGGCTTTGTATTTTTAGTGGGACCTTTCACATAATTTTAATATCCCCATAGGTGGCTGTGCATGCTCTCAGAAAAACACACATGCACATACATACACTCTGTACATGTTCAGGAAGAAAGCTGTAAATTCTAGTACTAAAAGTTAGGATTATGTGTGCCAGTGTTGCTTTTGAATGCACAATGATACAGTTTCACAAAACACCGCTAGATTAATTACACATTGTAATTTTTTTCCTAATAGGATTGCCCCCTGTGCAGAGAACAGACTTGCTCTGAGAGCAGAGACTACTGTCTTGTGAGAAATAGGCAGGGGTCCTATGGAGTCTGAAGCTACGCAAAGATAAAGAGCTGCAGAAAAAGGAATGATGGATTCACAGTTCAGTCGGATTAAAGCTGCTATGGAAAAATGAATAAAAGCCTGGTTTCTTCTGCAAATTCTGAAAAGGTGCTTGGAAAGTCACTTAAATCAAGGTTCTCATTTAGTCACTGACGCATATTCCTGTGTGCTCGACTACCAAGCCCTCAGATGCAAACAGATGGGAGTTTTATTCTGAACATCAACCAATCAATCAATCAATGCAGATTTTATTTTTTTTCATGCCTTAGTTTCTCACCCAAAAAATGGGGATAAAATGCCAACGTTTTACAGGAATTTGAGAAAGTTAGGTATCTTGATATTTGTGAAACAATGAGAGAGAAGTACCCTGGAAGAGTCAAAAAGGGGTGAAATCACTCTCAGTGCAAGGCTTGAAGAGCAGCCATGAACGGGGCACAGAGTAAATCTGCTGTCAAAGAACTCCCTTCTCGCTCTCTGCCCCCCAGAGACTGAACATCTAGTCACTCAGGTGAGAACTCTCCATCCTGCGCAAGGGAGCCTGTGGGGGGAAAAACCAAAAATGCAAACAAGGGTTTTATCAGAACACACGGGCACAAGTTTGAGTTAAGTTTGTGGAGGCACCCCTCTTGCAGTCATTACGCAATTTTTGAGCTAATCAAGTTTGCAATGTTCCTTTTTTCCTCCTTTCATAGTTTTCAGGATGTATTCATATTTACCTCATTTCTTATGCCCACACTAACGTCTTTGGATGGTGAGGAAGACTGTAACTGCTGTGGCCACAGAATTCTTAAATTTCCTGCTGCAGTCTAGAACCCACTTCTAAAACTGGACAAAAGTGAATTTTAAATAGTTTTCCAATGCACACTCAAATTCATCTCTCAAAGGGCAGTTTACTGAGGGGCTTGAGGAGCGGGGAGGGAAATCGCTGAAATTTAACCCTGAACCCCATGTGAACCCAGGGATTGGGACTGCATATTTTCCACTGTCCTGCCATCTGCTGCTTCACTGCACATGGTAATCTTTGGCAACCCCACTGAGAGCTGCCTGGGCTATGGCTCTGTTCAGACAGGGTGTAGAAAGAAAAGACACTGAGAATGTCATGGCTGGCTGACCAGACTACTGAGATCAGAGAGATTATGCCTCATTTGCTCACCAAGCCCTGCCAAAAGCAACACCATTTAACTGCAGGTACTCAAAACCCAACAGGCATGTTTAAAGGAATTCTAGGCTTAAAAAGAGGACCATTCATAATGTGCATTTGTTGGGGATACTGTAGCTACCACCTTTTGGCAATTATTCATGAGAGTTTTAAAAGAAACTTTACAGTGCCCGGTGTTTCAGGTACAAGTGATATCTGGCAGAAAGTATCATACCTGATATACAGGACACACAGAGCTGGAAGATGACTCAAGGCAGGAATAAACAAATGGGACCTAATAGCCCAGCAGAGATAAACAGAGAAAAAACCATAGCTGTTATTTTAAAACAGCTACAGTCTGTTTATCTCCCGGCTGTGAAATGCTGCACAGTATGGGAGTGTGAGGGTTTGGTACTTATATGCATAACCTTCATATGTCATCTCATGACAAGGGACCTCCCTTGAGCCGGAGCCAAATCTACATTTGTTCCCCAGAGCACCCCCATAGGCTCCAGATGCAGCAGGCGCAGAATCAGCTCTCAAACTCTCATTTCCTCTGACCACACTCTTCTGAATAAGGGCCCCAACCCTTTCAGTGATGAAGTACCAAACATTTACCCACAGAATTTACTGACTATTTCAAAATGATGACTGTAAAAGCTAAGGAATATTTCAGAAGTGTCTTAGAGCTGCTAAGGGGTATTTTTTAAGGGTGTTAGACCTGCAAGAAAATTACTGTAGGATACAGAGTTACTATAGGACTTTGAATCATATCATGCTGACACCAACCGCCTGTTATTAATGTATCTCCCTCCTCCTCCCTGCTTCTGCCAGAAGTACTAGAAATGAAGATGTAATTGTGTATGTGTCTACAACAACATCCTGCCCTATTTCTTCACTCAAAAACTGATTTGGAAACGACAGTGCCTTCTCTCGTATCTGCTTGGGAAAACAAAGGCACTTCAGTAAGATAAGCTTCTCCAGGGGCTGCAGAACTGTAGTTGGCAGATGTCAGGGTTGACAAATGTTCTTCTAATTGCAAAGGGACACTACAAAATTGTCCTCTGATGTGGAATAGACAGTTGCTGTCACCCCTTCTTCTTCCCTGCTGCTCTACTGCCTCCACTCTGTCTGCCTCACAGGGAGATCGGAAAAGAGACAGAAAAAGCCACGTAAGAGAGGAGGAACAGGCATCTTTTTCCCAGTTCCAGCTGTGTTGGAGCCAACAGGCTCCGTTGTTTTGATGATTCCAGGACCCGCGCATCTCATTTCACCCCTGCTTGACAGAAGTGCACAGCAGAGGTGGGAACGGCCTGCAGACTTACAGAGGCAGCTTCTGAAATCCTTAAGCCGTTCCCTCCTAGAAATGGCCCTCCTTTCTGAGAGCTGGAGTCAAATAACCTTGACCCGAATCTCTCGTTAGTAGGTTCTTCACCCAGGTAACCCTCGTGGCTCACAAGGGAGTTTTGCTAGTACTGAACTTTGTAAACAAAAGGCAAGGCAGGAGCAACGTGTTAAAATCGTAAGGCAAAGAGATCAAACATGCTTTCCACGGTATTTCTCGTTTGATACGAATGCATAGCTTGAAAAGAGTAGGTTTGAAGTAAAAAGCTACCCATTAACATTCTGCGTTTGAACTGCTGCTCTGCTGCTAATCTCCTCTGAATCAGAGCTCCCCACTCCCGCTCTCCGTCTTGACTCATAACCTCAGCGACAGCCACGAAGCCGGGCAAAGCCACTTCATAAAATGTACTAAATGAAGCAACTTTTAATAATAACAAGGACTGGCAGGTAGCCATGTTAAAGGAGGAAAGACCTAGTAGGAATGTCCTACAGCATAAAAGTCTCTGTTGTTCTCATTACTGCAAAGGAAGAAAATCTCTTTAAATGCTTTTGATTCAAATGATCATTTGACAGAAACGACGGACAAGACAAATGGCTGTAAAACAAGGCAATTGGATTTCCTACCGCTACAATATCTTACTTGGCTCCCATGACACAATTTCTCTGTTATTCTGCCTTGCCATGGTAAAGTAAACTTACAGGCTACCCAGAAAACAGATGAGTGTAATCAGTCCTTTATAAATTATATCCCTTCACTCAAGGAAAGCAAATAACTTTGCCTGCTCTATAATAACTGTTTCTAATACTTCATTTATTCTTTAAATTGTTTATAAAACACTTCAAGAGAGGTCAAGACGAGAGGGCAACAATAATTGGAGATTAAGGAGACTCTCTAAGTATTTTGCGCCTGTGAGTAAACACTTTGGCAATTGTTATGATACAAGATAGATCTACTAAAGAAAAAATCAGCTTATTTATGATTTTCTTGAACATACATGTTATTTCATTTGAGAGAGAGTCCTCATCTTTTCCACATCTATTTCAATTCAAATTTAAGCAGCTGCAGAGTTGCCTGATGTCACTTGATGGACAAATAACAATAGATTTAACCTGGTCTCCTATGGGAGAAACCTAAAGGAACAATGAGCCGAGGATAACCGGTCTTCTTGTCAAGTTTTCTCCAAGTCTCCTGAGGAAGCAGGGGCTTTCCTCCTCAGAGACAGATGTGTTAAAGCCCACAGAGTCAGGAATGGGCAGAACTGAGCCCGAAAGACAGGCATGTGAATTTACACGCAGGACTGGTGTCTTGCGTGGGGTGGGGTTTCAAAAAGGGTTTTCAAACAAAAGGGACCATCGTGTCCTTTTGCAGTCCCTGTGGCATGGTTCTGCCCACTCTGGTTTTTGTTCTTCCTATGTCCATGCACAGCACTAGCAGTGGTCACGGCACCGTTCTGGAACAGGGAACTGTACAGACTCTGCAACATCATCTCTTGAGTGTCACAACTGTGCAGATGCCTAACGAAGCTGAACTGTGACACATCAATTAACACCAATCAATGTCATTCACACTTTGGAAGTACATATGAATAAAATTATATTAAGTCTTTAAACCCTCAACCCATTGGTTTCTTTCAAAATAGTTAAAATATAGCACTCAGAGAAAAATGCTTCTTAGTCATGTTTCTGCATAGCCCAGACAAGGTTGCTAAAGAAACCACTCGTGTCCCCTAACATCTCACCTGCCAATTAAAAAGAAAACCCAAAACAAGTTACTGAAAAAGAAAAACCAATCAAATTCTGAGTAATTGTCCAGAAACAATAAACTTAAACATGGCAAAAATACTTGCTGAGAGATTCAAAAGTAGCCATCACTATAGGCATATCGGCTTACTAAAATGAAGTTAAATTCTTAAGTTATTCTCAAGAGTTTCAATGGAATTCAGTAAACAGTATTTTATTAATGACAAAGTACTCCCATTACCCGTTTTATATGATAAGGTTATAGAAATGCAGATTCGAGATTCAGATTTTATATCACCCCTGTTCCCTTTTTTTTTTTCTTTTTGAATACACACTCAAAGGCAGAATGTCATGTGCATATAGACACAAACACAAGCTCTCTCCAAACTACTTCAGCCTAATACCAAATCAATGCAGATTATTCCCACAATTTATTTTTATCCCAGTAAAATCTTTCTCCTTGAATCCATATATTCCTTGGCATTACATGTTAGTCAAACACTGCAGCACTGTACAGTGCACGTGCCAGCCAGGGGTATACTACGACCAAATAAAGCATCTTACGGAAGCAGAGTGAAGTGCACAATGTAACTAAGCAGCACCAAGTTATTAAAAAATTGTTTGTTTTTTTTTCCCAGAGTCAAACTGAATTAAAAATTGGTTTAACTGCTTTTTTTTTTGCTAAAATAGGAACTGAACCACAACTGTTACTTGAACCAAAGTCTTTGTTGAACCTAACCCAGAACTGAACCAAGAAGAAAATACCTGATTATTGGATCAGAATAATTGTTTAACACAGAATTTCCCAGAGGAAGTTCCCTTATCACATAACTCTACTTTTCAAAATTTTGTATTTTTCATGTATGATTCAGAAATACCAAGGCAGATAAATAATTATTGATCTGACCAAACTGAACTGACTTGAGTCAGAGTAAAAGAAAAATCAGATCTGAACCAAGCCATTTACTGGTTCTTCATGCTGTTTTACTTGTTTTTAATTATCGGTATTTTTCAAGCATCACAAGCCCATGTTATTGTACTACAGGAAACACAATTTTTCTTTCATTTTAAAATAAATTATATTAAACTTAGCAGTTTTTCCCACAAACATTATTTTAGAGTAAAAGGGAAATGAGGCTAAGCAAACATTTCCAGGTAACTGTCGCCTACATCATTACATGGTTGACTAGTTCTGCTTTTAGAAGTAGGGAATTAAAACTATTAACATTATGCTTCTGTCTTGAAAGCCTTCTGTAAAGCACTCACCTTTTCAATACGTAAGCCTCCCAGTGCTTTGAAAAATCTGAATGTTCTTGTCATTAAACAGCAGGTTTGAAAATCTGATCAAGGCAACTGAGCTATTATTCACTTACCGGTAATAACTTTCTTTTTAAAATCAATAGAACCAGTCTTAGAGTCAGAGCCTGTACGCATCAAGATGCCTCTGTAAGTATTTGTAGGATCACAGCTATAATACTTCGTGTAATAAAAGGCAGAAACATTCAAAAAGAACTTACTGCATTATGTGGCTGCATAAGCATTCCTGTCCAGATAGGCTACAGAATAATAAGAGGCATTTCTCGTAATCCATTGAGGATTAATGTTCTAATTTTTCCCCTCTTAGTACTCTAGAGGAAAAGCATATTTTAAAAAGTGTTAAATCTTTCAGGATTTTTTTATCCAATACCAAGTCTTTTGTATTAAATATTAAACTACCTGATTTTAACCAGTAGAAACAACATTAAGTTTGAAAGAATCCTCATGTATGTCATCAATTTGGACAATTTTGATTTATTCTGCTTTTAGAGCAATTTTTACTGAACAGACTAATTCTTTCATCAGACTTTCATGTACAGGCAGCCATATTCAAGCATCATCCACATACTCACACACATGCATAATTTTGGAAAAAATGAATGAACATTCCCTGATGACTCTGTGGGTTTCTTCATGGGTGTTGATGCCTGGTTATCATTGTCTATAAATGTGATGGTAAACCAGATGAGGTCACCACACCACCAAACCCACAAGGAACCTGTATAACCAAAGTGACAGGAGACACTTAACTTACTTGCAAACAGAACAAAGTTGTGCAATAACTGCAGCACACTAACGAACTCAAACCCGAATTGCTTCATCCCATGATTTCAAAACAAAGAGCTTTTTTTTCCTGTAAGTGCAGTTTAAGATTATGATACTTTTCTTAAGAAAAGCATCATTATGAGACATAAGTAAAAATTTAATAATGACCTGTTATTTATCGATTACTTTTCTGACGCTGTTTTGGCTATAGATCTTGGATTCACCAGCACGACAAAAACTGTTACCAGTTCTTTAGTAACACCAGCACTTTCAGAACTAGGCAGCAAAGGTAGCATTTGCCTACTGTTGTTACATGAAATCAAGCTTTCAAGTTCCCAGCCTGAGTTACTGTTACACCAGTCTTGCTCTGTTTTTCTTAAATATTGCATGGTCTGCGGGGACCATTAAATATGCTAAAAATAAAAGAATTGTATATGTGCTACACTTTTTTTTGATGCGAAACTCAAACAGGTTTAAAGAAAAATGCCTATTATTTGTACTACATGCTGTCCTGGTTTCGGCTGGGATAGAGTTAATTTTCTTCCTAGTAGCTGGTATAGCGCTGTGTTTTGGATGTAGAATGAGAATAATGTTGATAACACACTGATGTTTCAGTTGTTGTTAAGTAGTGTTTATGCTCATCAAGGACTTTTCAGCTTCCCATGCTCTGCCAGATGCACAAGAAGCTGGGAGGGAGCATAGCCAGGGCAGCTGACCCAACTGACCAATGGGGTATTCCATACCATATGACGTCATGCTCAGCAATAAAAGCTGAGGGAAGAAGAAGGAAGGGGGGGACTTTCGGAGTGATGGCGTTTGTCTTCCCAAGTAACCATTATGCGTGGCAGAGCCCTGCTTTCCTGGAGATGGCTGAACACCTGCCTGCCCATGGGAAGTTGTGAATGAATTCCTTGTTTTGCTTTGCTTGCGTGCACAGCTTTTGCTTTGCCTGTTAAATTGTCTTTATTTCAACTTTTATCTCAAAAGTGAGAGTTTTCTCACCTTTACTCTTCTCCCCCACGCGGGGGGGGGGGGGGGGGGGTGGGGGGGGGGGTGGAGTGAGCGAGCAGCTGTGGCTGTGTGGTGCTTAGTTGCCAGCGGGTGTTAAACCATGACACATGCTTAGTTTACTAGTTAATGGACTCATTCATAGTAGCATCCTCACCTGAAGATGCAAACAAAACACAAGCTAGCTGGTGTCCATTGCCTATGATTTAAAGAAACGGACTTGAGACTATGAGAACATTAAAACTGTGTTAGAAAACAGAGTATCTGAAACTTGAGTAGCACTGCAAATAGAAACCATGAACTAGAACACAGCAAGGACTGTGATGCTAGACCATGCTGAGCTGAAGGCAGAGACACACTCCTAAATGTAGGAACACTGGCATTTCTATGAGGACACACCAAATATAAAGGAGACCCATGGAGCCACCTTCTAGCCCAGATGCATGACAAGCACATACAATTTTCACCAAAAGTCAGGTGATTCAAATCACTACCTGGAAAACACAGCGTATCTGGACAGGTTATGGCCCAGGACACACAGTGGCACACCATTCTGCTCCTCAGAAAAGGAGAAGCACACACACTGCCTAGTTCTAGACCTTCCAGAGGGCAGAGGTTTGTCGATGATACCTGAATGACTACCCCAATAGAGCACAACAGCAAATCACACTATTAGCACCAGTCTATCCCATTCCCCTATTAAAGAAGAGACAGAACACCTCTGCCATCTCCTACTTTCTCTACAACATACCTAGAGGATATCAAAAATCAGTGCAAAGATTTGAGAAAAGGAATCTGAAAAACACGTTAAAATTAGCAATTACTGGCCTGATTTTCAATGACAGATGCATACAATATTTATGCAAGCAAACAGCATGGAAAAAAGGAGTATTTGCAAACTCAAATGCCTGGTATGGTCACAGGATTGGCTTTGCTCAAGATTCAATGGCACTTCAGCTTAAATGCTTAAAATGAAGTATATCACTGGTACCATCCCTAACCAATGAAGCACTTAAGACCAGGGATAATTTTCAATTTACTCTGTTTTCAAGAGTTATATAAAATTTGGGAAGTTTAAGGACTGTTCCTGATCTTTGAAGGTGCACAATGTCTCCATTTATCTTGAAGAAGCGCAATAATGGTAAGAAAAGATCTTGTCTTTTTTTTACAGTCTGCAGCAAATAGAAACTCAGTGTGAGTGAGAGCGTGTAGCATATCAGGCAACTCAAGTATCCCTAATAGATGCACACATGCCTACCAATGACTCAGAGTATGGGCATGAGGTGGGGCCGAAAAGAGAAAGGTGTCAGCAAAAAAGCACAAAGAAGATTTATAACTTAAAAGCAACTGCTTCAAAAGTTTTTAAAAAGAAATGCAAAGTAAAATGTTTCTGTGTGTTACTGATGTTTTTCTCATGTCATCTGGATTTGTTTTAAATCCAAAACGAGCTCTGAATTTTCCAGATTCACACTTGGGAATTAGACTGGGGATTACTGTAGGATTTTATTTTAAAGTTTCTGGCAAGTATTCTCAATCTACCTATTGATGGATATTGATGCAACGAATAAACACCTTAAATCTCTCTTAATGTAAGGTTTTTAATATAAATGAGAAAAAAAAAGGATGTAAACTGGAGGTCTGAGTTGCTTTGCTGGACAATTCTTTTACTACTTGTAAATCTATTCACATTTAATGTCATGAAATCAAGCTCTCGCCATCAAAAATAAAAATCCATCAGTGTTCCTGCAGCATTTCTGTAGCGGTTTTTCTCAAACTCACATGTCCTAGGGTAAAAATTAAAAGAAAGTAGAGAAAACATGATATTGTATTCTCTCTGTTGGCTTGGTTTTAATTTGTTTTCCCATACCAAAGAGCAACCCTGAAGGGTTTCATGGGAAACCTGCTAACTGCAACCCACAACCCTTTTTTTTAACAACTATCATTCTGTAGGGGTGAGATACAATACAGATCAAAACATGCAACTGATATTGCAACATCTAAATAGCATGTGGTATCAGGTTTAATTACAATAAATACTTGTAAACTGTTTGAGAATACTCATGCTTTTGGACATAGCTTTCATTTGCCAATTGGTGCCTAACAAATAAGCAGAACATATAATTAAATTTTAGGTGTCTGTGAAAGGCAAATCCTTGAAAAGGAAATATTTTAGCACGGTTGCCAAGGTGTGCACACATCAACAGTGTGGGAAACACACATAACTGACAGTATATACTGCTCTAAGTCCTTGTAACAGAAGTTAAAATCTGCTCAAAAATTACTTGCAGTTAGATGAACAAGACCGACACAAATCAGGAATCTGTCCCACTGTTGAGATTTTCAGCTATTTCAAAGTGTCACAGGTTATGTTTATAAACTTAAGGCTTTCATGCACCCCCAAAAAGTATATAATGCATGGAATGGTCTGAAATTAAACTACCTATACATGCAAAATTTGTCTGTGTGTTTTTGCTTTGTATTTTTAAACACACCTTTCTGGGAACTTTCAGTAAATACTTAGTGCAATCAAGGCAGACAAAAAAAATTGTTCCTAAGTTCAAACCAAGCTCTGACCAAATGCACTAACCTTCTCTCTGACCTCAGATAAAGTAGTTTACCTTCCTATGACACTGCTATAAAATCCTGCTATATGATGAATCTTATCGGAGGTGACATCTGATTACACTGCATTTCTCATTTTTTTTTTTTTTAATGAATCCTGAAGACTTTACAGAGGAATAATCAGTTCACATTTCCTTCTGCAGTGTTTTTTGAACCACTAATGGTGGAACTGTTTTATTGTGAATTACAATCCCGCTTGTCCCGTATCTTAAATGACTGAGTGGGTTAATTTCAAATAACTTTCTCAGAACAGCATGCACTTTTAATGGATCTACTTTTAAAATAATTTTTTAAATTATGCAAGAGAAAGTAAGTAGAGTTCTAATGAGAGGGAACTGTCAACCTTTGGGAGAGCTATTTTAAGGAAAACAGGATGCATACTGCTGAGAAAACGTTTCAGATACTAAGATGGGCCTGGTAAGTGTGGCAGTCACTGTATACATACCAGCTGTGTGTATGAACCTGCTTTCAAGTTTCTGCACCTGGCAGATGATGCCCAAAATTTGAAGGTTGTGGCATAAGGCCTACAGAGTCTCACGTACTTAGTAAGAGCTCTGCAGTGATACCCAGCACTCTGAAGATGAGCCATAAGCAATTTCTAATGGTCATTACTTCATGCTCCCAGGGGAACACTGGCATCACTGATGTTGGGTTACATACTAGGAAGCAGACAAAGCAGAATTACACTAGTGTATCGCCCGAGAAATGTATATATTTCAGAAAATTTATGCGAACAATCATAGTAAGACACAAGCCCTCAGAAGTTTAGGAAATAATTACTACAATACAAATAAATAAAATACTGAACATTCATTACTTATAGAATATCAACAATGCAAGATAGATTCATTTATGCAACATACCTCTTGCAATAATAATGTGACCTTTGCTTTTTGTGTGATTTTTTTCCTTTCTTGCCTCTGACTATTTCAGAAAGACAATGACATTATTTAAATTTGAGGGAAAAATGCAGGAGGAAATCTTAGTGAATCACAACAGAACGAAAAAATCGAGTTAGATGCAACTGCAAGAAAAAATGGCTCAAGTGACAAAAACAAGAAATACAAAAGTGGTTGACTGTGGCTGAGTCTCCACATCTGGGGAAACTGTATCCTGCAGGATGCTCTCTAGACTCTGGGTACACCTCAGCTATGGCTTAACTGTGCATTCAGAGGAGGTGTCATTCCCCAGCTAAAGTGGTTTGGGGGAGCAGTGGACTGGGGTGTGTCCTTCATGCATGGTCTCTTACCCATCAGCTACCGGGGTCTGAGATGACTACTCTGTATCTATACCATCTCCTATACCCTCCCCTAATCTTCCAGCAAGGGCAATGGGATACTTGGATTAAATGGACTTCTGGCTGAAACCACTATGGCAGTTTTGTTCTTCTGACCTTCTGCAAACTCCACATTTACTTTAAGCTAGTTTGTAAAATGCAAGATATAAAATTCCCAATTCTTGCCCGTATTTAACTTCATGTTCTCATTTATGCATCCGCAAAAAAGCAGAACAGTCACCTTTTCCATAGTGTTTTGCCCAGGGATAAATAAATGTAACAAAGAGGAAAAAATAGGGAAATAGGCACCTAAAACACATTATTCCTAAAAATCTTGCTACAGGTTTGTGCATTAATGCAGCCATAAGAACACTGCGGGTGAGATACATGCTCTAACCAGTCCATTTCCCATTGCTGACTTCCATATCTTCCATAACATTTTATTTCAAAGTTTTGGGCTGATATTTCATTAAAGATATTTCATTAGTCTGCAAATTCTTAGTTTAAGGAACTAACACTGATATCTGCTAATATGATTTGAGAAATGTTAAGAATTACATGGTAAGGTTTTCTAAATTTAGCAGTTTTGACATTTTGTAAATTGTGTGGATGCTCTGCTTTTTTTTCTTCTTAGATTAAAAAAAAAAGTTGAAATCAATCATGAAAAATAGCAAAAACTGTAATCTACTTTCTTCTCAACACAGTATAAGCCACAAGGGAGCACATGATTTAATGACAAAAAGATGCATCTGATAAGATAATAATTTGCTCAAGGAGAGATCTGGGTTGCGAATGCAGCTGTTCCAAAAATCTAAACCCACAGGCAAGAAATTACTTAGTTTTTGTACAAGCTATATCCATAACTACTTAGATAAACTGGTGATAGACCCCAGAAAAGTGCATCAGATAGATGAGTATAGAATCAAGGCTACTTTGAGATTGAAAAGAAAAAAAATTAAAAGATGGTAAGGATTCCCACAAACTATCATTGCGAAGACTGAATCAAAAAGATTTCAGTAATTAGACTGTTCAACACAGCATCTTCCTTCATCAGTGACCCACTTGAGAAAAATATCTTCTTATATCCTGACTCAGCTCACGTACATGATTGTTTCGTTCCCATACGTGACAAGTTCCATGGCACTGACCTGGACTACTTGGATGCCCAAAGCTAAGGGCATGCAGAAATGTTCTCAGCCTTCAGTTCTTATTTCAGAAGTCTGGTACTGCTTTTAAAACACAAGCTCACGAGGGAAGCCCACTTGTATGTTGGTGTGATTGCACTGCCTTCATATATCAGTATTGGCTAGTACTGGGAAAGTGACACTAGAAGTTTAAGATTAAGATGACTTATTAGCACCATAAAAATTAGACAAAAATCTCCATATATTGTGATGTGCTCTAATCAGTACTAATTAGCCAGTAGCAGGTTCAACATCAGCAGAATTAACTGAATTCACTTACTTTGTAACATCAGATCTTTTTTAAGGGGAAAACGTGTACTTAGGTGAAATAGCAGAGAGGTATTACCTGGCAATTCTCTATTATTACAGTCAATATTACTGCAAATCCATCTGTACAAGTAGACCCTAATGCCCACATTTACCCCCACTGACGTTTGACTATATGTGTAGATAAGAAAACACCTGCATGGATCACTTAGCAGGATCAGTCTCACAGCAGGGAGAAAAAGCGAGTAAGAATGCATGTCTTCAGGACACTGCATGCTTTCTCTGTTGAAACATGCAAACTAAAAAGCATGAAATGATCTTGGCTGCTCTATAGCACACAACTGTCTGAGTAACTCATTTTACATTGGCCATGGTACCTTGCCATCAAGTTTTCAATATGCTAGGCAGACGATCCCTGATGATACTAGCCAGCCTGCATTCTTCTCATCCAGCAAGGAGTCAGCAAGACACAAGCAACACTCTGCTGACTTTCGCTATTCAGATATACTCGTGGGTTGGGAAATTTTGTATTAAATGAAAGAGGCATAGCTCTGCAAAGAAAATTTTACACGCTTACGTCTTTCACAGGCCTAAACTTACAAAAAGAGCACCAGCAAAAGCCCTTGGTATTTCCAATGGTACTAGGTTGACTAAGCTCTTCTTGCACAGAAAGTGTGTAAGGAGAGTAGCAATTAGTCTCCTCAACCAAAGAGATGAGAAAGGGAAATCTGGCAGATGTTGGCTACATCTCTTTATAGGAGACGCAGAAGAGCAGCTGTCACAGTAGGGATTGTAGGGATTTCTTGTGAAAGTCGGTAGCAGATGTCACCATCTGCTTCTGCCTTCTCTATGAAACAGAGGCAAAAGGGAGACTGAAAACTTGCTAAAAAAAAAGGTAACAACAAAACCCATAAATCCCAAAGATACCCAAACATACTTACAGTGAGTAGGGGAACCCTTCCCCCTGGGAAACCCATGATCCAGATGCACAATAAAAGCAAAGAACACTCCCCATTCTCTTTAAATCATGATTTCTTTTCATTTTAATCTTACTACACGTCCTTTGACAACATTCAGCCTGCAATCTAACACCTAGCCATTTCCTCCCCGGCTGAAAGAGATCACAGAAATGAGCAGTTGTATCCTTTCCCTCTGGCTATACAGCAATGGTCTGATGACAACTGCTTTACCAGGGTTGGTATCAGACAAACAAAAAATCCCTACTGAATGATCTACACAATGATGTCATGTGCGGAGGCAAAGTATTTATTACTTAGGCAAAAAAACCCCAACAAAAAACAAACAAAACTTCTGTTGCATTGTGTCAGGAAACATGCTGTACATGTTTGTACATCTTGGCAGATAAAGATCAGATGAGGCAAGCAATGAAGTGGTTAACCAAATCAGAAAGTTATCTCAGACATCCAAAGGCACATCTTGTAAACCTGAGAAAACTTCTTACACAGAACTGAGGAGAAAAAAAGTAAGGGCTTGCCTGGGAAGAAACAAATGACGCTGTCAACAAGTAGTTTGCTTTCTCACTCAGAAAAGAAGGTATTAGTGAGATCCAGAGCCCAACAAAAGAACAGGAATCTTTCCAATGGTATAAAAACCGGCTTGGATCGAGCCCCAGCTTTCCTGAAAACTAGACTTGCTAATTGCCTCACTCTTCCACTGTCAAAACCGTCATCTCACTGAACAGAAATACCTTTCCAATATTGCTATAGGGCAGACATTTCCACACTGGTAATACTGGGAGCCATGTTCAACCACCACCAGCAACTTGGTGGCCACCACCTTCCCCATTTGCACCCCTGTTCCCTTGTCTTGGAAAAAAAGAAAAGAAAAAAAAAAAAAAAAAAAAAAAAAAAGGAAAATAAAAACAGCGTTCTGGGAAAGTTTTTTAGGTTTTCTTTAGTGTGTTTGTTCATTTTTGGAAACAGAGGCCACCTTGTAGCTTATTAGCACTGCAGAGAGCACTTTGCTTTTCAGCTAGTGTCATATTTAGACAATAAATAAGCTTCAGAAATGGAAGATCCCATTTTCCTTTGGCATTGCCATAAATCAGGAAACACTTGAGCTATACCTGGATAAAACTCATGAAAGTAACTGAAGAAATCAGCTTTAGCAAGGTATACTGCTAATACAGTTCTTTTCCCCAAAGCAATCAAATTATGCTTATCTTATATTACCAGACCATTACTGGAAGTACTATGCCAGACCCTCAGCTGGCATAAATCAACATGACCCTATTCACTTCGGTGCAGCTGTGTTGATTTATGTGAGCTGAAAAGCATGTACTGGTCAAAAAGTGACTATTTCATCTCATAAAACTATAAAAGTGACTAAGAAATGAAAGGCAGTATGTATAATATAAAGAAAAAATTAGAAAGTACTACAGAAAGGCTCAAAGTAGATCTATATTTTATTAAAATTAGTCTAACATATCCACTCATTCTACTCCATAGGAGATTTTAGATAATATTCACTGTTACTGGACCCAAGTATTTGTGCAATTTAATAATGCTGTACTATTCCCAAATTAAGACGTAAGGCTCAGACAGTGGGTTCAACCAACCTGGAATTTATCACTGGTGTTTTTTGTAAAGTCACTGTGGCTGTCATAACATGAAACACCAGACTTAAAAGCAAGCCCACACAGCGAACTTAAGTGTTCAGATTTGCAGTATGGTGTCACATCTTAAGAACTACTCCTGTTACGGTCTTTCTCTTATAGAGCAAGATAAAAGTGAAAAATCAAATGAGATTCTCAAAGCTAGCACTTCTCTCAAGCCTTGGTAATTTTGAGAAATAGGAAACCTCTCATATTAGACCTAAGCACTCTTTACCCTTATGAACTCTGTGTAGACTTCCCTATTATTATACAGGCTACATGAGATTAACTATTGGTGCTCCTCTCCGAGCAGAGAAGGAAAGAATTGGTATTCTGAAGTAAGAGGTGTGTATTCCTAAATTCCTTTCTCAAGGAAACAGCTCTTGAGATTAGACAGTTTTCATTTTCACTAGGCTCATGTATCGCTGCCCCAGCGGTACAGTATCTGAACACTATACGAAGAGAGATCACGAAGCAAACTCTTTACAATTGTCTGTTCAATTCAGCCTCAGTGACCAGCTGCTAACAGCCACTTGGCAGACAACTGCAATCCATCATCCTTCACCATGAGTACTGGTACTTCAAATACAAATACTTCTGTATTTGATCACAGCCCACAACACAGGCTGCCAGGTACCAAAAAATGCATTCTGTTCATCCTTACCACTGCCTTACAGTGTAATGTATCCCATGGATCCCTGCCTACAAGAAACACTAGGATTTGTCTCTTCACAGTCTTGCCCTGTAAATACATTCACTGTAGGAAGCTTACAGAAATTTTCAAAAGTATGATTAACACTTCAGATACGGGTAAAAAATATGCGCTGTCTGCCGGGACAGATCAACTCTGCACCTCAGCAAGCGGCACTGCCACAACCTTCTGCTCCCCACTGATTCCTGGGCATTATGTTTTGTGTGGACAAGATGCACTTAGTATCACCTTCAATGGGATGCTGTATTCGATCAATTCACTGTAACACTTAACCATCTGGAATAATGGTACGTAATATTGGAATAAAATATGTATCAGTTTATTTAGGTATTCCCAATCTCTGAAATCAGTAGAATAAAAAAAAAAAAGGCCAAACCATAAAGCATTTAAAAACTTCCGTGTATATTACCATCTCTGCATAGGAATTAGAAATCCCAGTTAAATCCTCTTTTCCTCCCAAAGCACCTTTGCAATCTTCAAAAACATTAGGAAAGCGATGAATGGCTAAAAGATTTGAATGGCTCAAAACTACTTTTGAGTACATTTCAAATTATACATTTTCTTCTCTGTATAATTTTTCAGATTTTCTCCCATAAAAACACTATGCAAATGGCACTGGGCTGCGGTTACAGTTGCTTTCATGGCATGTACTCCCGCTAAGGCAAATGGAACCAACTGAAACCATTTCTAAGACAAGATTCCTGTTCGTGGCATAAGGGGCTTAAAACTGCACCCAGCACATACACACAACCAAAAGTACAGCCTGAGACTTCAAAGCACAGACTTGGGTTCTCCACAGGGACATTAATTGTGTTGAAAAGAGACTTTGGACTGGAAGCTCCATTGCAGCAGTGTCAAAGCTGGAACAAATGTGTGAGGGATCAAAATAGCAACGAGCACTGAAGTTTTCCTCCTTCAAAATGGCACAAGCCTATAGAGAAGCAGCACAAATGGTGTGTTCCTATAATTTCCATCTCATATCGTAGCTCCTTAACGTTACTAGAAACCATGCCAAGCTAATATTTGCCATTGCATATTCCCTCATTCTTTATGTTGGTCAGAACGTTTTAATTTAATAATGATAACTCAGAGCAATTTGGACATCAGTTTACAGTGCACCAAGAATATATCACAGTGAACTGTTTAAAAGAAAGCAAAGTATTAGGGCTTCTAAATGAAACAATCTAGTGAATTTGATTCTCTCTTAATTTTGAACTTGTGCTGTCATCTGCTCCAGTGAAATGATGCACCAACTTCTACTACCAAGTATTTGATGCACCACTTACTGTAAATGCTGCCTACCCAGTGTACAGGTTTCGCAGCTGTGATTCCCGAAGACTGAAATTAATATTTAAATCCTATTGACACCAACTCCTTTTTTCTCTCTTTTTTTTTTTTTTTTTTTTTTTAAGCAGAGTTGCAATTGTGGTCTATTTTATATTTGTAAGTATGATTAAAATTATTATATTTTGTGCCAGGCTATAATTTATATAATTGCATTCCTGTAAAACTTGAATTTATTTTTCATTTAGAAACAGACCACAATAAAAGGCTTCTGCACTGAGAATCCAGTTTTCTGTGTTAATTTAAAGTTTAATTTTAGAGTGTTTTCTACAGTCACAGTACTTTAAGGGCAGAGGAAAACTGTCACTGTATAAGAGACTTTTAATCAACCATGGACTCTTACTCAGACTAAATACCAGTATTAATTGTTCATAAAGTACTGCAAGAAGAAAAGGGATGATTAAGTAGAATTTAAGCTTCGTTGCTATTAAGGATTAAACAGAAAGGCGTTTTAAAGCCATGTGTTAAAAGCCATCTTGTTAGAAGGTATGGGCCATAATCCACAAATTTTTCAGGCTGTACTCATTAGTCTTATGAATTTAGAGGGTCTGTTATTTCTGCCTCTTAATTTGACATTTATACGCAAATAAAAATCTTGAGTACAAGTCACACCTGAAATTCATCTGTTATGCAGTTGCCCACCTAAATGTTTAGAAAACCTTCTTTTATTGTGTCATTTTAACATTTTAGCCTTAACTTATTACCAAGAGGCAAAGAAAACTCGGGGATATTATGACATTATTGCAGTGTCTTGAGAGCAGATACACAAAATCAGATACACAAGCCTCCCTTCAGCATCAGAGGGCTACAAAATGGAATATGGTGCTTGAAAGGGAAAGCTGCTGTTCTGCAGGCTCTGAGACTGCCAGGAGGGCTGCATTAAACACCGTGAGCAGACTACAAGTCATGACACCCTCCCTACAGAATTTTGGCAGTTTAAATGAAACCTGTGGATGCATTGTTTCATTTTTCCGGTCAGAGGTATGCAAAGTTGGGACAGTTTCGCATGGGTTTTCTAACCTCTCCTGGGGCTTTCGTGATTGAAGAGGATGCCGTTCACAGCAAAGAGATTGTAGGCCTCTCTGAAGTTCACCACAATCCAATAGGCATACAGTTTTGCTGCCCCTACAAAAATAATTTTAAAGCATTATGCATATCCGCTCTGCTTGTACGCAGCTCAGACAGACACACATACACATCTCTCTCACAAGCAGGGTGAAGTCCACATTTCAACAGCGGAGGGCATTAGAATTTGATTCATTCCCTATATGCGTCACATTTCATATGGAAAAAATATCCAGCCCAATAAACAGCAGCTGAATGGGAAAATACTCCTCTTCTGTGCAGCCTCTGAACTGGCCAGGAAGCATTAGGGCACTTTCTCACTTGTTTTCTTATGCATTCTCAAGTGTAGCACTTTTTCTTTTACAATATAATTAACACAGCCAGAGCATGTGAAATACGCCGCTGTGGTGACCTCTGCTAATAAAAAAAAAAAAAGACTTTGGAGGAATAAAAGTGAAAATCTGGTGCCTTAACACTCAAATTGATTTGAAACTTTATCACCAAAGTCCTCCATGCACATTGCTTTAATAAGTGTTTCAAATTTCATGCGAGTTCATGAAGGAAGAAGTGAGCTCTTGGGAGTTTTTCATTTAGGCAACAAAAAATATGAAACCTTATCACTTCAGCAGTATCTCACAACCCTTTGTGAAGGAAGAGCCACCCTTCCCCCCCTCTCTACAAGAGGTGTCTACCTGTGAGCTGAATGAACACAGTCTTGTGAAGTGAGATGCTAATTTCCAACCCCCGGGCAATGGGAGCAAATACTTTTTATATAGTAATTCATAAAGGTATGCCTCTCGACATGTCTAGTCACTTTAGCTCTATCGTCATTCTAATCTCACACCCAAATGACTTCAGCCCTGAGACATGAGCGGGGAGAACAGACAGACAGACACTACACGCACACCATCAGCGATCCTCACCGTAAGGCGATCTTGGGTAAAATGGGGTGGTCTCCTTTTGCGGGATTTCTTGCACTTTTCCAAAAAGTTCACTGGTGGAGGCTTGGTAGAACTTCACAGAGCTGATAAGGCCACAGGTCTTAATAGCATCTAGGAGCCGTAAAGTGCCAACCCCATCAACGTCAGCAGTATATTCTGCTAGGTCGAAAGAAATCTTGGGGAGAGAAAGAAATAAAAACCCACCAATTTTACTAGGGGAACCAGAACACGCCATGATCATGTACAACAAAACAAAGTAATACGCCACTTGTCACAGACGATCTAGACACTTTGTACAGAGTAGCTGCTCAGTTTACAAAAGTACCCTCAAAGGATTTCTAAGAATAAGCAAGTAGTTCCATAAATAGCAGAACCAAAAGACTGGTGTTCCCTGATCTCTCTCTCAGGATTATTTTCCCATGTGAAGTAAGGGGTAAGCCTCCCCACAGTGGGAGCACTATCAGGCTCTCTCTCATCTCCACAGCTGCCAATTTTCACAATATTCACTTGGGCTTAATATCTTTGACACACTTGAATTTGGTTAAAATTTTCCAGAGTATATTTTAAAAAAATAATTAGATTAGACAGACAGCATGATAGCATAAACATGTATTAAAAAACCCCACAAACTTTACACAAGGTCCAAAGTTTCGCAATTTAAACGCACATCAAAAAGGAGAGAAGACTAGAAATATCTGCTATCAAACGAGACTCCCAACCCCACCTGACTAAGGTGTACCAAAGCTGTGGCTTTTGCACAGAGGTTAGAGGGATGATGAAGTGGGAGAGCAAAGGGTGGAGGTATCCAAAAGAAACCTGACATCTCCTCCAACTGACGTATCTTTCTAAGTATGATAATAAACTCGTACACACTGCTGGGGCAAGACTCCTCTTTCTCTCCCCGCTCCAGTAACTCTCAGTTATCTTTATGATGAGCTTGACTGTGGCATAGGCCACAAGACAATGCTTGAGTCTGAGCTTTCAGAGTGTTTCAAAAATATATTAATTCTATTCCTTGCAGTTACAGCAGAAAACTAAAAACTGGAAAAAGTAAGCTGAAGGTAAGAGATGTGTTGTGGCCACCCCAATCTGCAGGCAGGAGAAAAAACGCTCGGAAGGGAGCTCACTCTGCTTGTTTGGTGGGTACAGACTGGTTGTTTGGACGTGCTGGTGGAGCTCCTGGACTCTGAAGAATTTTCTCCCACCGCTGCCCATCCCAGAGGCACGTTCCTCTTTCCTTCTACATCCTCTCTCCAACTGAGGGATTTTGCTTCTGTATGCCAGTTTTTGAAAAAAATGTTCCCTGTTTATACTGCCGATGTTATAAAAAAGGAAAGGGAATGGACCTTTAGAGGAATCTCCTCCATCGCCCTGACCCAAGGAAGAAAAACTCTACCTACGTCCCCTCTGGCCGATGATTGACTTTCAGGAACGAGCTTTAGGGTGATAGCAATGTTACAGTCTCTTTATATGATCTAGGCTAGTGGTTAGCGAGACACTACCAAAGTCATGTAGTACAAATCTATGATTCCCCCCTTCACTAGTGTTCAGTGATTGGGTAACTACCAATGGACTAGAGGGTAAATGACCATAGCTGGACAAGCTGAGCTATCACAGTGAAATCAGTGAGAAACCTGTCACTTACCAAGTATTTTTTCAGGCTCTCTTCAGATTCAGACAGATAGCCCTGTATTCATTTCTCCTGTTAAGCCACTTTCCCTATTCAGTAATCACTAGAGGTTTAAGGCTTATTTACACAGCAGATGAAATAAAAATAATTAGATTAATTTGAATTTGCACTTATGATTAATTTAATACAGGTATGAAATAATCTAAATCGTATTACTGTGCTCCAAAATAAAAATGTTCTCACACAGTTTTGATCTGAAATAGCTAATGGTATGAACAAAAACAAACTTTACTTTTTTTTTTTTAATCAAAAGAAAAAAAAAGAAACCTGATACTTTAGCTTGTTAACCTGGTATGACCCAGCTGAAATTGAGCACTGATCTACTGAGAAGTGCTGAGCATTTTTTGTTTTAATCCATTTGGCACAAAGATGACAGCCACTTAAGGTCTCTCAGCTTCGCTGTCAGAGTAACTCTTGGGAAAACATCTTAATGAATAGGTGATACAGTCAATAATGCACTAATGAACATAAATTAGTATATTTACCATATGCCTAGCACCTTCACATATTCACAGTAACATCCCAGCTCTCTAACTAAAGGCAAAACACTTACTAATTGCAGCAGAACCAGGAATTTACCTATATTAAGGTATTGTTTCCAACAAATAACCTGCTAAAAACATCACCCCAAAATACAAATCTTTGCTTACATATTCTACTACGAGGTAAATGGCACATGTAACTGAGGTGGTCTTAAATCAGAGATCCCAGATTATAAAACCTCTTAACCAGAGCGAGCAATGAGCCTGTGGCAGCAGCACTGGGAACTGCTCTGCCTGGCTGATGCAGAGACCAGTTTCACAAGAGATGCTTTTCCCTATTGCCTTATGAATGACCTCAATCTTCACCTAGAAAAATCACTCCCTGGGGTGTGAGGTAATTGTGCCTCCATGCTGGCCGGGTCTGAATGTCCCCAAGCAGAAACTGCCGGCTTTGTGCCTATTTGGTGGTTTTGTAATGCGGACTATTGTTCACCAGGGACAGGACTCTGACCACCAAGCTCATTCCATTTTGGAGTGCAGGTTAGACTAGAATGGCATTCATGAAAATAAAAAATGGCTTTATCCACTAAAACCTCCAACACCAAAAACTGGACTGTTAAGACAATCTGTGCAGTGTAGGGGCAGTAACATGGCAAATACAGATAAATGCACACTGGATTTTAATTTGATTCTAATTCAAAGTTAACAATGTAAAAGAGTTTTATAAAATACTGGATTGATTAAGTAGTTACAAATGAAGCAGGACAGAGCAGGAAAAGGTGCTGAGTTATCCATTACCACATTATTTCCCTCTCCTTACACACATTATTTTG
>NW_009221116.1:158979-169148 GCF_000690835.1 Fulmarus glacialis | reverse complement strand
CAGCAGGAAGTGCTGGAGTAAAAAAAAGAAAATAATGCAGGGGCCTCATCAAGAGGGACGTGCAAGAGAAAACTGACATGCATGCACAACAGAAAAAAAGACCAGGGTCTTGTCCTGGTTTCGGCTGGGATAGAGTTAATTTTCTTCCTAGTAGCTGGTATAGTGTTGTGTTTTTGACGTAGAATGAGAATAATGTTGATAACACACTGATGTTTCAGTTGTTGCTAAGTAGTGTTTACGCTCATCAAGGACTTTTCAGCACCCCAGCAAGCTGCACAAGAAGCTGGGAGGGAGCATAGCCAGGACAGCTGACCCAACTGACCAATGGGGGATTCCATACCATATGACGTCATGCTCAGTATATAAAGCTGGGGGAAGAAGAAGGAAGGGGGGGACGTTCGGAGTGATGGCATTTGTCTTCCCAAGTAACCGTTACACGTGATGGAGCCCTGCTTTCCTGGAGATGGCTGAACATCTGCCTGCCCATGGGAAGTAGAGAATGAATTCCTTGTTTTGCTTTGCTTGCGTGCACAGCTTTTGCTTTCCCTATTAAATTGTCTTTATCTCAACCCATGAGTTTTCTCAATTTTACCCTTCCGATTCTCTCCCCCATCCCACTGTGGGTGAGTGAGTGAGCAGCTCTTTGGTGCTTAGTTGCCAGCTGGGGCTAAATCACGACAGTCTGAGTTATAGAAACCAAATATAAAATCAGATTCAACAGATGTTACTCATAGAAATAATCTTCACTGGTGCACTGAGCTCAGTGGGACTACCTGAGAGAGTAAAAACTTCATGGAAATGATTGTAAAGGCAGGTGTATGAAGGCTAAAACAAGCCACACTTTCTGAAAGATTAAACATTTATCCAGTGGAAAAAAGAGCTTAGCTAATACCTACAGATGAGAGTCTTCAAACAGCCTAATTTATGGTAACTATCTTAAGTGCCTGAATTAGGAAGCTCGTCTCCCTGTATACCGATAAAGACAGCTGTGAGTCAGAGCAGAAAGCCTAACGGCGATGCTCTGGATCATGCTTTGGAGAAACTATACACACACTAGTTTTTTCATTTAGCTACCTAAGATAGATGCTCCATTCTAACCTCAAAAATCCAAAACTATCAGTTACTGCCAACTGCGTAAAGCAAGCCATACAACTAACAACTTTTTTTGAAGACACCACCGGGAGTTTTTGTAACGATTGGAGTAGGGAAAAGAAGCTTCTTTGCCTGGCAGAAACTTTAAACCCAAAAGTTTTCTCAAAGAGTATTGAAGGCATGGATCCAACACTTCTTTGCCCTCTTTGGACAGACTTAGTGACAAAGGGAAAGGGCGACGTACCAACAAAACAGAAATTGTCTACTTGGAACATGTTAGTCTGAGTGACCTTGGCACTCCCTTTCCATGTACAATGGGGACACCGTGCTTTTGCAGTTGTCATCATTGATCTCTGGAGATACTGTGAATGTGTACGCTAAAGGTGTGTCTATTTACTCCATTCGATAGGCAGTGATAATAGTCTGTCACTAGAAGTAGACAGAACAATAAGGAGACACTTAAATCCCTGGTCAAAAGTACTTCAGTTCCAGGTTTTCAGGTCCTGAGCACCTTGCAGAATTGCCTCAAAGAATACTAAAAAAGAATCCGACTCCTTACATACATGGGACTTCCATATGAGTGTCTTCACTGCTGGATTCATCCCTAACATAGTACATTTCAAATACATTCTTGGGCAAGTAAAAATTTCCACAGCAAGGTTGATAAAAATTTCTTGAGAAAAGCATAGTTTCATTAGTTATAACATTCCTGGAATCACAAGACACAATGCGAATACACTGAACCACACCGTTTCTTCACATGGCTCGAAGAATTACAATGAGTTTTGTGAACTGGTTTCTACCTTTTGAATTTGAACTCCGGTTTCCCCCCCATTTCTTCCTTTCTTTATAATCGCCAGATTCAATCTCTACAAGAGATTTGAATTTAATAGAGCAATGTTTTAAATATGATGTTTCCCAACTGATCATTCAAAACCAAGCTTAGCAAGGTCTTTAACAAGATTTAAAAGCTTACTGAAAACTATCTAAATGAAAACATATGGGTCTTACCCTCCACAAGAACACATTCCTATCATGTCTATGAGTGCTATATACAAGCCTGCAGACTTAATAATACTTGCTTCTGACCAATGCGTTGTCAACAGTGGTGATATGCTGAAAATAAGTACCAGTTTAGCACACACACAGGTTTGGCTTTGTGAGATACTTCATCTCCGTTTTGTCATTTGGAACAATCCAACAGATTGGCTGCAATCATATTAACTGTTACCTTTCAACCAAAAATAGTGTGTGCTAGCAGAATATGCTTCAATGCTCTACCTAAGGAATATAAATAACGATTTGAAATTTCATCTCCTTCTTACAGCCTTCTCAGTTTCAGAAGATGGGATTTCTGGAAGGCTGGTGTTATAAGAGGGAAGCTTATGTGAAGCCCCAGGAGGAAATAGGATTATATAAATGTAAATTATTATTCTTTCACTGTAAAAGCAAAGGTGGCTAACCTAACTATAACATTAAAACAAGCATTTTTGCTCTCTTGCAAAACCTTACAGTAGATTCTTTAGATTTATTAGAGTAGAAGATATGTGTCAGGTCTCTTTAAGCATTGAGAAAGGTTCACACCTGAGAAGCAAATCACAAAGTGGAAAAACTGCTCAGAAATGTTTCAAGTCTCACAAGTTTCACAGTGGTCACTTTTTTATATTCTTTAAAATCAATTCTGTTTGCTTTGAATATTCAGTGTGCCTTTGACTGCCAATAAAAACCACTGGGATCACTTATATCATCTCAATAAACAAACTGCTCAACCCCTAGGAACAGGCATGAAAAGCATAACATTCCAGTTGCTAAATCTAATACAGACTATGGGCCAAGCATTCCTATAAAGTCCTAACACACTGAAGAAAAAAAAAAATCCTAGGGATTTTAGGAAATCTAAAGAATTTGGGGGAGCTGGGCAGTGTCAAGGGGATGGGGAAGAACCTGTATATCTACAAAAATGTCAGGTAACCTTCTAGGAGAATATAACAATTCCTCTTTCCCCCAACCCGTTAACTCATAATGAATGCTTAACTCATTGCCCTCTCACCCAATAAAAGAAGTAGTTGAAAGATACCAAAATCCCCCAAACAACTATATATTTTTTGTTATATACAAAAATAATCAATTCAATAGCTCTGAACTGATTATTATTAAGTAACACTCTTGATATCTTAAAGCCCTATTCAACTTCTTAGCTAAATAGAAATTGACTGAAAAAATAATGACTGAAATTCTGGATAAAAGGAATATGCCTTTTGTATATTTATCTTCTTTCCTCTTTCTTTCCCTGTTCTCTCATTAATAAAACAGAAAAAATAAAGTGATCTGTATAAAATTAGAGTAATTTGACAATATGATTATAAGCAGAGAATTAGCAAAGGAAAAGTTTTATAAGTGGAAGCAGAAGTCAACATTTTTTCCTAAAATTCATGTTAACCCAAGCCATTCACAATATTACTGCAGCAAGAGAGCTTGGATAACTTGGATTTTCAAGTTACTTGTGATTCAAAGGAATAAGCAGTGCAGCTGATAAAAGATGTGCTTCTCTGCCAGTGCTTATGTTGAGGTCCCAGTGGTTGAGTTCCACTGCAGCTCTATCATACTATGGACTACAGGTTGAGTGACTGGAGAAACTTCCTGAAGTGGTTAGAAGTTTGGTTTTGACATCAGTGGGCCAGTATTTCACCTTCACTTCTAAGTGTGAAGACCCAAACCAAAGTGCAAACATAAGCTATTTGCTGTTTAGGGATCTTAAATGATCCTTCATGATCTTCATGTTCTATAACCTGCAATAAACCCCAACAGACTCTGCTTCAGGGACCACCTCAGTCTTATACAAGTAACCCCAAAGTGGTTTTCACCACACACAAGAAAGAGGAGATTGAACATAAACCTGTTCATTGCCCCAAACACACACACATGCCTTTGCACCCTCAAAAGGAGCACAAATGAGGGATGAAGCAGAGTTGAGTTCATTCATGGCTCCCCACCATTCATTTCTCCAAGTATATTGCGATCTGGAAAATTTTTTGAGGGGGGAGGGGTGGAATGAAGCAGAAGCCTCACGACAAAAGTGTACTTCTAAGTCTGAAAAAATTACTCAGGATAACAACAACAGCAAAACCATGCATCACCTTTCACTACATCCCCAAGGGTCAGGCACTGCAGAATCCAAAAGCAGCTGTTACCTTTCAGCTCTATGAGCACTAAAAAGTTCATGAACAGCTAAGTTATACTGCTATTGCCCAGACGAGATACAACAAGAGTGCTGCTAGACTGCCTGAAGTTCCCAACCATCTTTCAGTTGAACTACCCTGCAGCAAAGTCTTCCCTAAGAGGCAGCAACTTTCTTTGTGCAGCTGAAATACTCAAGGATTAGGGGCAAGAGGCCCCCTAACATACTCCACAGTGTATGTTCATACAGCATCTTCTCATGGTTTGGCTTGGGTAAGTTTTCTTTATAACTCTCCTCCTGATGAATTCAAGTTCTTGATGCAAACTTTCTGAAATAATCTTTAAAGAGAAATAGCTTGGCATTACTAAAACAGGTTTCTTTTTTCCCTCTTACAAGTAAAAACTACTTGATTTTCACTGGGGGAAAAAGAGAAAAAAATAATCAACCCAAAGCAGAGAATAAGCATGGAGGAATACTCCCTGAGTAGTTAAAGTTTTATATTTATCAGACCAGTAGGCGTTGATAGTTGGATTCACTATTCAGTTTCTTTAAAAAGTGACTCCTCCCTGGCAAACTGCAGGTACAGTTGTAAATCCAGCTCACAAGGTCACCATGTTCACTTTTGCCTCTAAAGCAGCCCACTGGTATATGCCTGACCAGTTAAAAGGTATAGAAGAACCACCAGTTGCCTATTATTTTCAAAATGTTGACGCCACAATCCTTAAATTGGAGTATCCATTCTCCATTTTAATAAAACAAAGTCATCCTGTACAGTTGTCTTGGCCATTGACTATTGATTGAAAGGTGTGTTTTGGAAGAGATCTCCAAATAGAAGTAAGTTGTAAATTGTTTATTCTTGCTTATTCACTGGCTAATTTAGTGGATTAAGAGAATTTAACAGACTGGATTAAAAGAGAGTTGCCCAGAGACAGGTCAGAAGGCAATGGACACAAGTTGAAACATGAAAAATTACAATTAGATATTAGGACAAAAAGTTCACAACATGGGTAGTCTAATACTGAAACAGGTTATGCAGAGAGGCGGTGGCATTTCCACCCGTAGAGACACTCAAAACTCAGACATAGCCCTGAGCCACTGCTGTAAGTTGGCCCTGCTTTATGGAAAGAGCTAGTCCAGATGACATTCAGAGACTGCTCCCTGTGGTGGTCTATTCCCCCCCGCCTCCTGGGCCGCTCCACGATCTCAGAAACGCCCGTTAAACCTTGGCCTTGGTGTAACGAGTCAGGCGGTGAAGCGTCCCTTTACCGTATCAGGACCTCTCGCGTGGCTGAGGTAGGGGAACGTACCGATCGTACCAGAAACTTGCGCTGCCTGGCCCAAGTGGAGGACGAGAGCAGGGATAATTGTCACCCCCTGATACCCTTATCTGAGTCGTAGTTCAAGTGGAACGATAGTATTGTTACTGAAACCTTGACAGTTTTGACGGATGACTAAAGTCAATCATCTTGTGACCCTATAAACAGCGGTCCCAAGTGAGACCTTTTGAGCTCCCCTGGACCGCAGCAGGCTGCACCCAGCATCTCCCTCTGAGCAGAACGCTCCTCAGAGTTTGCAAACTGTTGAGCTTGTGGTATTCGGAGGACCATTGCCGACTGGCACGGGACCTGGGCTGCAACACTCCTGGAGGCTCAACCCTTTGCCTGTCGAGAAATGCCAAGACATTTGACGTGAGCATTTCACTGAATTTGAGGGGGATTTTTAACAGGTATATCTTTGTATATTTATCTATCTTTGTATCTGTGTTCATGTGGGTGTGAATTAATGCCAGTACCTGCTAGCAAATACAGTCTGCTAAAATCTAGTGATCTATCTTAAGACTGTGAATGAACCTTAGACTGCTGCTAAACACATATAATCCCTTAGACATATACTATTGACCAAGTCTGGGACTAGGCATTTTAACAGGTATATCTTTGTATATTTATCTATCTTTGTATCTGTGTTCATGTGGGTGTGAATTAATGCCAGTACCTGCTAGCAAATACAGTCTGCTAAAATCTAGTGATCTATCTTAAGACTGTGAATGAACCTTAGACTGCTGCTAAACACATATAATCCCTTAGACATATACTATTGACCAAGTCTGGGACTAGGCATAGATCCAGCTGGGTCTACTCTGAACCTCGTGACTCAACAGGAGGGTGTCCCTTAACCTTTTCACCCTCGGCCTCTGTATAAATCATTCCAACTCAATTCTAACATGATACCCTGGGTTCAGCTGGGATAGAGTTAATTTTCTTGCTAATAACTGGTATAGTGCTGCGTTTTAGATTTAGTATGAGAATAATGTTGATAACACACTGATGTTTTAGTTGTTGCTAAGAGGTGTTTACACTAGTCAAGGACTTTTCAGCTTCCCATGCTCTTTTCCTCTATATGCTTCATCCGTGTAGTAAGTGATAGAGTGAACCTTGCCATCGAACTCTGCTAAGTCGCACTTTTATAAATTTCTATTAAAAATCACTTTCTGCTAACACTTTCAACAGTGATTCTTTGAGCCGCCTCTAAACCACTCATTCGTGACACTCCCAAACTAAATTATTGCACAATTTTAAGACGACAGGGAGATGGGATTACAGCAGTGTGTTTCAATGTTCAGACACATAGCACCATCCAATGAGTAGACAGCGGATGTACAGTGTGCAAGAACGAGGCCTGGTCTTGTAGAAAATCAGCAATTTCTACGGGGGAGTGGAGAGTGGTTCACAACAACTTTTTGGAGGCACATAGTCCAACTTGCTATTCATCATATCTCCTCCACAGAAGAGCTTCAGATAGAGGAATGCTCAGATCTGATAGTAAAAAAATACCACAGCGGAGGAGGAGAAGGAGGAGGGATATCACAGAACATGAGATTCAGTATGGCCATAAACCTTTGTCACAAAAATGTAACCTCCCTATTAGTTTTGCTTATCTTCTCATCCATTTGTTATTAATTTGATGGAACAGGGGAGTTGTCAGGGTTATGTGATGCAAGGGATTTATCTTGCAGAACAATCTCCAACCCACTGTTCAAAGTCTTTAGTTTCAAATTACAGAGATTAGAAAAGAAGCTTTTAAAAAAGAAGCATTGATTCTTTATTCCTTTTCAGCATGATTTTGTTCAGGGATAGTTTCAACAATATATATGTTTACCCAAGTTTTTAAGCAACCAAGTCAGGATGGGTTTTGATGTTTCAAATTTTGTAGCTTCAATGGCTAGTGACACTGTAATACCCTAAAAGCTTTCTTACATGCTGAAGTCCAGCTGTGCCAGAAGCTTTAAATGTTATTTAGTAGAAAGACAAAAAGGGGCAACTTGCAGAGTCACTAGAGAACATTCAAAGGGAGATGTAAAAAGATACCCAATTCATTTTGCTTTATACGTACCAGGGGAATAGAGAGCTATGAATAAAATGCATGCAGGGAATGCAGTCACTTTGAAAGAAATAGCACCATTTTTACTCACTTTCACATATAACAAAATGAATTTAAAACATATAGGTTATTTAAAATTCTAACATGACAACTAGGTTATAGTATTAATTTTTTTTTTTCTTTCTGATGTGTGTTTGTTTTTTTTTTTTTTAAAACTTTCATCCGTGCTTCCTTGATGCTTTCAGAACATGTAGAAAGATGTTCTGCACCAAAGTGATAAAAACATCATTACAAGCAAAAAGAAAGAAAAAAGAAACAAACCCCACAAAAAACAACAAACCTTCACCGCCTATCTGCTTTATGTTTTTGATAGACTTTCAATGGATGGCAAGATAGATATTGAATTAAAGCAATAATCTACTATGGCACAGCTTTGTTGACAACAGTCTCCCCTCTCTTTGCCTTCCTAGCCAACAAGACTGCAAACCATGACTTAACACAGCAGACCCTCCCAAATGTTGATACAACTCCTGTGTTGCCTAGAAGCTAGAATTACCCCAATGCTTTGCAAATGACTACCTTGTCTCTCTTGTAACTCTTACTGATGCATAAGGTAAAATCTCCATAGGTTTATGGATGCTGCCAGAAATCTTGCTTTTTCAACCAGAGAAAAATTGTATCTTTTCACCGTTTATTATTTATTACTTAAGAAGATTACTTCCCAGACTGCAATTCCTCATGCCAAATGGCATTGTTTTAGAAAGCTTAGAAGCAGTTCAAACAACTGTTTCTCAGGTACCCCTGAAGTACAAAAAAATGTTCCTCCCTCCATGAGGAAATAAACTTAAAATAATATTTCATCTATGGATTTTTGACAGATTTGAATACAGACTAGGGGTTTTTTTCCTTAAGAGTATTTAATCTGGAAATAAAATGTACTGACCAAATGATTTGAGAATCATTTCTCAAATTTTGCAGGTTCAAATAAGTACAAATTTAAAACTTGCTATAAAATTGTAACCTTTTTTTAACAAAAATCGGGTTTTTTGTTATTTTTTCCACCCTCCCCACACATTATCTACCAACAATTGTCTGACCAGTTCTCCAAGTTATTATCATTATCATTATTTTGGGTTTGGCTTTCTGTGCTATATCCACCTAGTAACTGATGTAGTACAGCTCTCATGATAAGAAGATGAGAAAAAACATGGACCCGTCATTCTGACCAAGCTGCGCACACTCTGAATGAAGCATCTATAGAGATACAACACATCATAAAAAAACACTTTCTATAATGTTTGACAAAAGCTTTTACCTCTTACTCTATGGAAATCTCTGTAATTTTTCATTTTCTAAAATTAAAAGCATTTTCTCCTCCTCCCAAAAAGAGGAATTGCTATCTTCTTCCTTACAGCTAACTGGGGGTTGAAAGAGCTTCCCTATTTCACAGGGATATTGCAAGAAAAAATGAATTAGATGAACGTGCATGTATTACTTATTAATGGGACCATAAACCCGATTAGATGGACTGCCCATAAATATGCCTGACTCAGCCATTCAATTTGAGAGCTAAGGGTGCAGACACAGCCAAGTCACTGCAAGAAAACAAGTTACTAATTCTCTACGGAGCTGAGGTAACGCTATCTGGAAGCACTCTTAAGCCACAGCAAATGCAAGATAAAGCATTTTATCTTAGCTCTGTTTTACTGTCAGCTACTCTAAAATCAAATCACTTCATTCATTACACCCTAAGAGTGGACAGGTACCTCAGCTCTGAGCACACACTGCAGCTTGTTACATTGCGGTGCTTCGGTTGTGGCTGAGCTTTCAAAACAGACAGGACTTCAGGGAGAAAAATGAGAACATGAAGTTTTGAGGAAATAAATAAGCATGTGCACACACACGCACAGAGAAAAAATCATGACTTCTTGTATTGGGCACAACTCTCCAGGGAACACCCTCTGCCCTGAAGTACCTGAGGGGGTGCAGAGCTCAGAGTCTAACACCTGCATCAGTGTGGCAAAGGAGATGCAAAGTTCTCCCTCTCAGCAGGCAAACAACGTCTGCCCCCATTCGCGCACTCAGTTTATTCTTAAAATACTAAAGTCACGTTCTTCACAAAGATACCATCCTTAGAGAAAAGTACTATAAAAACACTTCTTCTAAACAAATAAAATCACTTCAGAGCTATTCCTGGTCCACTCACTCTTCTCTGCAAGTCCAATTTCTCCCCTCATTCGCCATGGGTACTAAAAGTGATGAGTACAATGTTACATCTCCACATACCTAGTTCTACTTTCCGGTTTGCCATAAAGCAACCAAAAACTACACCAACTTCTCTTTAGCTAGAATGTTTTCAGCATACCTCAGACTTCTATGTAATTAATTTCTGAGGCTTTTGTTAATTTTTACTGCATGTGCATTAAGAATTAAATTGGGATGGCTAATTGCATGGGGCAAGTTTGGATGGATATGACAAAAGATATGCTCCCACAGTCGCCCCTTTCCTAGTTCCTGCTCC
>NW_009221116.1:128141-158915 GCF_000690835.1 Fulmarus glacialis | reverse complement strand
CTGGGAAAATGAATAAACATGCAACAGCATGTCAAGAAATAAGACACCAGGGGTTTTTTTTTTCAGTTTTCTTTTTTGAACAGGACAAAAAATTGCCTTTTCTTCCAATGCATAAGGTCATCTTCTGTGAAATTTCACTCCAAAATGTTAAAAAAAAAGGACAATTCCAAAATCAATCTTTTTTTTCCTCCACAAAACGAGCAGCATTCTTTTCCTTTTACTTGTTCTTGAGAACAGCTGACATTTAAAAACACTCTTTAAATAAATACTATAGTCTGAGGTTTGTACTTGCCCTGAAAGAAAACCACTGAATCCTTTAAATTTATTAAAATTACAACCAACAAATAAAAAAAAAAACCCACCCCACCTTGAAATGCTAAAGTGGGTGAACCCTACTAGACGAGCACTAATACCCTCACCTGTAGTGCATGTACAGGCACTACATATGATTAATTTTAAAATCAGAGTATGAATAGCATCCACAAATACAGTAGCTGATGGTGGCTTTGTTGGGAATGATGTAATAAACCTGTAGAAACAGCCTTCCATAAACTCACGGTAGTAACACCTAATTTTAACTTTCCATTTCAGGCAAGATGGGGATAGCAATAATTACATACCTCAGAGTGGACTGTGATAATTCTTCATCCTGTGTACGAAGCTACAGGAATGAAATACACTATTATCACTACCACCACTAGCACTCAGATTTTAATGCGGTTATAATATTTAAGAAACCCTGAGCCTTACATCTTCTCCAGTTGCACCCTTTCAGGGAGAACACTGATGTTTTCTACGTGGCAGTGAGCACGCCGAACTCAGACGCGATCTCCCTCATAAAACGTTCTACTTAATCAACTCATCTGCCCTCAGAATGATGTGGGTGGCTAGATAGAAAGAAACCTGTGGGATGAATCAGAAAAAAACCCATGTGCCTCGACAGGTATGTGGAGTTAAGGGGGAAAAGGCCAAGGGGCAGAGAGCTTAAAGGGATGAGACCCTCTGGTTAAACTTCTTTATTATTTTTCCCTTTTCTGAACAAGCAGGATGATAGTCTCAGAAAATAAATCTGTCAGATTTTCTTCTGGCATCCCCTTTGCCTTTACTTCAATCTTATATTTATTATTGACTACTAAAGCCTCTCCACTACAATTTTTAGAAAATAATGTATAGGCATTAATTTTAAAAGGCAGCTTTGGCACTCATGAGGCATGGTGATCATAAATCAAAGCAGAACATCGCAATTGATTTGTGTACTGTAACCTATAACACTAACCTTAGCCCTGTTTTTCACCCATCTCTTGGGTTCTGACACAGAGAAAAGGACTAGGAATAATAGCTGCTTTTCACTTAAGGTAAACCATTCAGGAAATAGGGATGTGGTAGTCAACTAATCACATAAAACCAACAAGTTTGGGACTTTCCCCTCTCGCCCCCACAAACAAATACTATATTACTTTAGTCCACCTGACTATGCCCTAAGACAGCATTGAAATTTTTGTCTCCTGTAGTGCTAGAAGTGACAAGAGTCCATATTGACACCTACAAGCCAGTGCTCCTCTTCGTCTAAACTAGAGTGTGGCATTCAACATGCCAGTAAACCCCCCCTCAGAGCAGCTTTGAGTAAGACTTGACTGGCATATAAAAAGCTCCGTCAGCTTTCAAAGTGAATTTTGCAGCCTCAGGATGAGGCATGTCGGAAAAGCAATGTGGAAGACAAGACCAAGTTGCCAAAATGCAGTGAACAAATCTTTGGGCACGATCAGTGGGAACATCAAATTTCACAAATAAGGTGAAGTCTGTAAAATTGTGTACGGCTGCATTTTAGTTTTAAAAAAATGTATAGCTCAGGCAGATGCCAAGTCTCTATTGTATGCAAATATTTTATTTCAATTAGCACTTTTCAATCATGCTTTTTCTTTTCTGAATGACTCATGGATATCTCAGTCAAGAAATGGCAGGATCATAAGCACATGCCAAACGGGTGCATTTATCTCAGAGAGATAAATGTGGAAGGAAACATGTAAATCTATCTCAGGATTTTTTCAACCTGTCTTCCCTTCCAAACACATTTTCTCTACATGCCTGCAAGCCTCTGTAACACAGCATACTCAGTTTCCACGTTCTTCCAAGCAAGCAGTATTCACAAGAATTTAACTGAAACTACAGAAATTGTGTTTCCAGAGCTTGTCAATCAGGCAGAGAAAAAAAAAAAAAAAATCAAGTTCAGACTACAGGTTTTATCACACTGTATTAAGCCAAAGAAGAGGTCATAATACTAACTTGCTCGCAAATGCACATACGAAAAGGGGGAATCTTTAGAACTTCTACACGCCACTGAGAGAGTCCTGCTGCACAGGTCATTATGAGCGGTGATTTTCCATGAGGGAGACGTGCTGAATAGCTGTGAAGTACGGCTGGATGAAAAAATACCGCAAGTTAAGATCCGTGATTGCACACAACACTGCCATAAGCTAAGAACGCTATGTCTCGTGGCTGCAGTAGGAGTTTTAGTTAATTTCCAGAATGCTGACCCCAAGCCGCTCTGGGGCTCTGAGCATCCTCACCTGGGATCCACAAGTTCTGTCAAGGAACCGCAAGAATATGAGGAGAAGCTGCCTGTTAGCCAGAGAAGCAGAGGAAATTGCAGAAGTGTCATCTGGGAGCTTGGAAACATTAGTTAATTTTTGATCCTGCATCACTACTGTATACCATAGAAGCTGTGCTGGGAAGGCTGAGAAATTTAAATAGTCAATGTTGATGAAGAATTCTATAATTGGTAAAAAATTAAAAAGTTTTGGCATGAAAACAAAACCTCAGCAAGTGTTTCACTTTCCACTCCAATACATTTTAACACCTCTCACGTTGCAAGAGTGCTCTCTCCACACACAAATTTAAGCTGATGTTAACTGCAGTTGCATCTGAAAATATGTATTTTTAATACCACTCAGGTTCTAGGCAGTAAGCCCTTTCTCAGAAACTGAAAGATTTAAATGAAGTCATGGTTGCTAAGTGCACTATTCAGCCATATATCATGTTCTCAGAAGTACAAAGAGTACTCAAGGGTGAAGGCTTTTTAGGATAATGTATGATTTCTGCATTAAACACAGAACCGCCATTATATAATTTTAGCATCTTGCCAGCTTTTTTTTTTTTTTTTTTTTTTTAAGTAGAAGGAGGGAGAAGTAAGGAGGTTGAATGGAACTAGAACAGTACTGTTTGTACCCTGGTGAATATTAGGGGAATGATAAATGATCCCTAAGCACACAGACTGATTTATGCAATCGAAAATAAAATACGGTGGGGTGGAGCTTCATGTGAAAATCTCATCCTTGGACAGCTACAAGGTATGAAATGCACCCAAGTGTCTCAAATCCCTCAGGGTTGCAATTATCTCATGATAACCACACCCTCGAGAACTGTCTCTTTTGCTCCTCTGTTCAGCGGGAAGAAAAGGAAATTTTTTTGAAAGAGATAGATTTCTGATTATGAAAAACAGAAGATTGATAGTTTACATTAGTGCACCCTTTAAGCTCAAACTGTTAAGAATTCTCATTTTTTCCTAATTAACAGCATGAGTAAAAAGAAGTCATGTCTCATGTCAGTATGATAAAGGAAAAAACAGAGATAAAGAAAAGCCATTAAGACAAATACAAGTCACATATATGCATAAATCAAGCTTGTCAGTAGCTCTCAGTTAATGCAGTCATGGGATTAATAAACGCAACAAACAAAATGTGATCAAACCTCATTCTGCAAAGGCTATTACTCAGAAAATTCAGATAAACTGTGCTATCCTTACACCTGCAACATCATTTGACAATCCTATCTGCATACAAAAACTACACCTTTTTTTTTCTGCTTGTAGTGCTAAAAGATATCATTAGAGAGCACTGAAGTTTTATACTCTTTGTATTCTCTTGTAAAAGTCTGAACTCTTCCTATAAATTTCAGTGGATAATGCTAGGAAGTGTTTTATTAAAAAAGTGAGAATTAAACCATTTTAAATTTCTGAGCTATACTGGCTACACAGATAATCCTCAGTTTCAGGTAAATGGACTTAGCTAATTTATATCCAGTTCAAACTAACTGGTATCTACTTACATCTTCAGTGTATAGAAATGCAGATGCAGACACATTTTTTCATGCTATAAGCTTCCCAAATTTATGGAGAAAACAGCTACTGTGCTTGTAACGTATAGCAATGTATCAGCCTAATAACATATTTACAGGGAATTTTCATCCTGTAGAATGCATTTTCTTCCTCAGGTGAGAGAACACATAGATACTTGATTCACTTTACTGAACTGGTAATATTCACTCTCTGCCAGCAGACAGTAACACTGTGCAACATCTTGTCACGGGAACTTATAAACATCATACGCAGGTATGAGATCTAATCAGATACCACGCCAAAATTATATAGCAATCTGATCCTAGGAGTCTTGTATATCCCCAACACTACTCCAAGACTTTAGTTCTCATCAACAATTAACAACCACTAACACTTTTGAAATTATAACTTCCCACAAAATCCTAAATGCAAAACCCATTCAATTAATGTATTTGTATGATATTCAGTATCTGAAAAAAATTAGTATGCTCATAAAATTGTATGTAAAGACATTCCAGCACACAGTAGAGCAAACTGCATCTCAGAAGTCTACTAGAAACATTTATTATTTTCTTCAGCTCCACTAGAAATGGCAAAACTGAAGCTATTTTAAGAACAGATGAGGTGCAACAGTTGCTCTAAAATGCACATCTTACATATTACAAGCCTTAGTCCAGATTAATTCTTTGTCTCTTTAAAATCTGCAAGTTCATTCTTGAAATGTCTCTCAGCTGAAAATTATGCTGCCTGCATTGGGAATTCTCACCTAGCCTCAAATATATAGGAAAATTTACAGTTCAGGACAGTGAAAGGGGGGGGTAACAAAAAGTTTTGAGCTGTCACGCTATTTTTCTCACATTTCCCTTTGCTATTCATCAAACCCTTGAATGAAGTCTTTCACTGGAGCTAAACTATGACTCCATGACGTTTCTTCTATTGTTACAATGGGGATGACTGCCTTGTCAAGGAGGGGCTGAGAGCTTTTAAAATGAAATAGGTATTTCCAACACAATGAGTCTACAGTTCATCCATCATCTGTTCACGGCTCTGTCTAAAAGAGGAAAAAAAATACAATATGCTCCATGGTAAAGATGAACTAAAAATTTCACAGCTGGCAAGTCTGAGTACTGTTTTCTCAGTAAAGAGTAAGGCCACATACAGAGAAACTGATTGACTGCTCACCAGGTTTTTTTTTTTTCCCCTCTCACTTTTCTGCTTTGGTCTTGAACTTTATAGAAACCTGTAAGTACAGGAATTTGATTTTTATGATTTGATCTCTTTTTTTTCCTGCAAAACTGTATCAGAATATTCATACATTTAAAATTGGGGTTTGGAATTTACTTATGATATTCCAGTATTTTTTTGACAAAAGTAGTTATCTGAACTTATTAAAAATACATTTATGATGCATAGAAGAACATTTCAGCTCCCTTTCTTTGCAATCTGAAGTAACATTTTTATTTTTGGAACAAAAGACTGCAGATATTATCTTTGATAACTAGCTCCAGATCTGTTCAGCATGTTGTCCAGACTGTAAGTCCTCTTTAAAAGTTTACATTCATATGTAATATGCTACAGAACCATAGATCAAGAGGCTCAAATTCCTCTAAAATTTCTTATGTGTCTTATTTTTTATGTGTCTGTATCAGCAGGCTTTTACTGAAAAATGAATAAATGATGTAAATATAAATAACCTCAGCTTAAACAGAGCTAATTTTGAACCTCAAGCATATACACAGATTCAGCAAAGTTGAGAAGTTCCCCATGGACACAGGGATTCATCTTGGTGGAGCTGCTGGTTGGCTCAGGGTCTAAGTTTATGAAATTTCACCTTTTTGAGGAGGAACGTGATGACCAAAAACGTGGCATGTCCATATATGCTATGGTGATATCACATATGATCAAAAAAAGCATAAACAGACACATTTGGGGTGGTTCTACACTTTTAAACTACCACTGTAATCTGCCCTCCCAAACCCATTACCCTCCCCCCCGGTTAGAGAAATTAGTAAATGTGGATCCAAAGCCTGGAGCCATTAGATCATGTTTTGGCAGACCTTGATGTTCACAGGGCTGGTTGGGCATACAACCAGCACTATGCATTGACGGGATACTGCCAACCATGTTTCAGAAACGCCGAGCTTCACAGTGGTGAGAGTAAGAATCCTGTACATAAATAAGTGTGCTATGGAAAACGCGTACAGCTACACGAGCAGCAGGAGTACTTTCTGGAATGTGTGTTACCGTATCAATGCATGCACTGAAAAAAACCCTTAATTGCATACTGATTAAGTAACTCCCCAACACTAGGATAAGGAGAACCATTAACTGCTCAAAATCGCAGCATAACCCCCAGAGAAGTTGGAAATAGCAAGGGTTTTATTAATAGGCATGAAAGGAGCAAACTCCACATGACTTTACCCATCCATGCCCCACAAAACAGTCTTTCCTATTGCTTCATTCAGGTCCCAAGAATTAAAAAAAAAAAAAACCCAACACTGTATTTTTTTACACTAGTCCGTCCTGGCAGCCTATTGCATTCTGGCTGTAGAAGTGTCTGCTTTCAAACTTTAAGCCCTCACAGCAATTATCCCGCTCTCAGACTAAACCTACCGAGCATATTTCAAAAGAAGTTACATCTAAACAGAGGGAATTCAACAGTGATCAATGTTCAACGGGCCTCAGTGGCAATAAACTATTTACTGCCTCAACCTTTTAAGTTTGCACAACTGAAGCGCCCAAGAGCCCTGTGATGAATTAGCTGAAGTGTTTGCTTGCGAGTCGAGCAGGAGCTGGTTCAAATCATCTGTCCAGCAACACCCTCCGCCTTACAGTCCCTGCAAACAACAGCCGGGTGCCGAAGCGGGTGTCTGCTCATCCCTTCTGCAGTTCCATTGCCCAGCTGTATTTTCTGCCAACTTTTACTATGTCCGCCACCCCAATGGAGTCATTTTGGAAAACAAAGCGCATCAAAAGCGGGGCATGTTCCTAATCATCTTTTTATTACCCGCCCGATTATTACCTTACAGAAGACAAAACAGAGAGAGGACATCAAAGCGCATTCAGCACACTCACAGTAGCTGATGTAGATCTGCTACCCTCCTCTTGCAAGATTGCCAAAATAAATTGAAAGGGAAAAAAGAATCACGCCTATTGCATTAGCGTCGTTGTCACCAACACTTTCCCACCACCCCGCTGCTGAAATACAGCGAGAGGAAGTAATCCACTACAGATGGCTGAAGACACCGAAGGCTTGGCAAAGTACTTCTGGAAAGTCTGTCTTTCGAGAAGTTAGTTTTTATAAATTTCAAACGGAATTACTCTGTCTACAACTAAAGTGCAAGGCTAGCTCTTTTCTTTTAAAGTTGTGTTTGTAATTCTGGGATTATTAGAATAGGTTTTTAAAACCAGTGAGACCTCTGTAGGTCTTCTGTTTTTACAGGTTCAGAAGAATTTGATTTCTATCAGCATTACTTGGAAATAAACCAGGTGATCTCTACCTTGTCTTTTCAGATGAAGCATCTTAAGATGTGTTTTTCTCTTTAGGTAGATATATTCATGTGAAATCCGTAGGCTAAGATATTACATATATACACCACAGTTAATTCAAGCTTTCTACATAATCAAAGGAAATACAGAATTTTCATATAAAATTTTATTTTTCGTATAAAATTTGGCGATATTATTTGCATTTTTCTTTTAATTTCAAAAGGAGACAGGGTTTTGGGTTGGTGGTTTGAGGTTTTTTATAAACACACTTCAGTGTTTATAATTCAAATGCTTTAGTATGTAGCATGCTAGCATAAGAATCTGGAAGCAAAACCAGAAACACCAAAAACTGCTTAATTTCTTATAGAGTAAAACGTAAAAAAACCATAGCTGCTATTATTTAAGTCTGCAGGTGGGAAAACTGAAACAAGCATCAGCTATTCTGACTGATACAAACATAAATCCAAGGAAAACACGATTGCTAAAGGAGAAGGAACATATTTTTTGTTGCAATTACTAACTTCATAAGTAAAAATTATACACATAGAGCTAATACTACTTACAATTTTCCTTTTTCTTGTATAGAACAGTCCTGCATAACACAGGCCATATGACTTCACTCAGTGATTCTTATACAAGCTGTATAAATAGCTAGTGGTTATTTATATCTCTTAGGCAGGCATCCAATCTTGATTTAAGGACTGCAAATAATGGAGAATCTTTCACATCCTTTGGTAAACCACTCAAATGCTAATTGTTCTCGCTTCTAAAAATTTGCACCTCTTCTCTAGTTTAAATTTGTTTAACTTTAGTTTTCAGCACTGGATCTCCGCATAATTGCCTGCAAGGTTAAGCACCCTGTAATACCAAACATCTTATTCCCTGTGTGAACAGGATCAAATAACTCCCTCACATTCACTTTAACGAGGTAACTCTAGTGGTCTCCTAATGTCATTTACTGGGAAGGCTGTTTTCCAGTCCTAAAAATCACTTTTGTCTTTCCTCTGAGTCGTTTCCTATTCTCAAGATTCTGAAAAGAGGAAGACCTGTGGTGTCCTCATATTAGTTTATATAAGCAGTATTGACTCCTTATTTCTTACTCAGTTGTCTCTCGTCAGCGTATCACCTTCACTGTTTTTCTGTCACGTCGCTGCCTGTGCATAGTTCAGCACCTACCGCAACCTGTAAATTCTTCCGCAATTTCTACTGTCCAGCCTACAAATTTTTTTCCCCCTTTTACATGACCGAACTGCTTTCAGAGACAGAGGTGCCCACTTCTGCAGAGGATGGAGCCTGGCTAACACACCCGCTGGACCCTAAATGGCTCCTCACAGAGCCACCTTGGGTATCCCTACTCCATATTCCCAAAACTGGGGGCGCTGGGCATTGCCAAGCCCCCAAGTTAGCCTAACTCCACCTGTACTCACTGTCTTGAGCGGAGCAGCACAACCCTGCTGTATGCCACAGCGGTGCTGTACCTACCAGCGCTGCCAGGCCAAGTACAGCCGTTAGGGCAGAGGTGAGGTTGGCAGCGGTCGCAGGCATACTGCTGGGAGGAGGAGGAGGAGGAGGAGGAGGAGAGGAGGCGGCAGGAGCCATTGCACCACCCGCCGCAGCACACCAGGAGGCTGCACGAGCGAGCGCCGTGCCACAGAAGCAAGGCAGACCATATTCCACGGGACGACTAAGCTGCTGCTGAACTTCTCGGGCAGCCAGCGCAGATGCTCATCAGCTCCCCTGCCTTAGGGGTCTCTGTATTTGTGCTCCCCTGTGTGCCTCATATCAGAGAGCCCCAGTGCCTTTTCCCAGACTAAACACTGTATCTCACCCCAGCACCCTTACCTTTATCAACCCAAGGTGAAATATAGTTAAACGGGGTATTAAACTAGCTTGATTAAACCTTTTTTACTTAAAAAAACTTAGAACGGCAATCAATTCTATCTGTGAACTGTAAAGTTAGTCAAAGATTATAGCAAGTTTCTAAGGAACAAAACACTAGATTTGTGAATGAGAAACCTATCTGGAAGCCTGATAACATGATTATAAAGAAAGAGTATGTGAGAAGGAAGAAATGGGAAATGTCTCAGTATTATATTATAATTCTGCCTTGTTTCTAAAAAGTAATAGTTTTGATGACATCAAGAGACCATCAGACAGATAGCTAATGATTCCTCAACACTCACCTTTAAAAAAAAAAAAATTACAAGGCTTTCTGGTTGTGGGTATAGGAAGTGGGAAGGTCTGGTTAAAGAAACTACTAGTGTTCTTTCTCTGGGGTTTCCATAAGGGAAACTAGCTAACTGGAAGTAGTGTTTTCTTGTGGTTTTAAAATTAAATGGTATGTTGGGAAACTTATTTGTCTTTTAAATTTGTGTACAGAGTTGATACATTTAAAAGACAGTTCCTACACCATAACTCTGCATTAAAGACAGGGTTTTAGACTGGTACCTGGAAAATCTCAGCAAATGGGTCTTCAGCTCAGGACCCCAGGCATGTGCAACACAGCAGCAGTGACTTACACAGCTGCAGATGGGAAGTCCAATTTCCAGGTGGTCATGACCCCTCTCATGGCATAGGCCTTGAGCAGAAGTCAAAGGCACATTACTGCAGGCACTGGAGCTTTCCTTTCTGCCGTGCCACACAAAAGCTGTGAGACGCAGTTAAGCCCTTGCTGTGCCTCCCAAGAAGGGCAGGAATAAGACTCCAGCAAAGACAGCTGCATCACACTAACCTCTCTTTCTGGCGCTGCTGGCATCAACTAACCATCCATTCACAGGCAGATGCGCTTTCAAACCTCTGGAGCTGATTTGCCAGATTAAGCTGCAATGATGAAGACAGTTCACCTTTGTCAGCATCTTTATTGAATTAGGGACCTCACTCGGATTGATCCAAAATGAAAGCAGGGAAAAAAAAAAAATCTCCTAGATCAAGCAGACAAGACGGCCCTCCCTCCCTGTCTTGTGTCTCAAAGTTACACTCCTGCATTTGTCTCCTGAGTCACATCACAAAACCCTTCCATCTAGAGGCAGAAGGAAAAAGTAGATGAGCAGGACTGAAGCTCCTGAAATCCATTAATTTTGTCACAATGCCTTACAAGACCAGAATGTTCAGTAAATCTACCCCACATCTTGTTCAAGCAAGTAAAGTTTTAATATAGTTCAGGTCAATTCTGCTGTATGTGTTCTGATTTCATCTGCAGAAAGGAACACATTGGAAATAGCTTTTTTACAGTGTGAAAGCACTTCATTAGAGGGTAATTTGAAAGTAAATGAAAGGTTTTCCCAAGCACAAGACACCTCTTCTCACGTGCACTGATGAGCTCCTCCTTTCATTTATATTCTGCCAACATCACAGGATACACTTTTGCTAAACTTAATTATAAAGGTTCAGTGAATTACCACCCCCCCAATGAATAAATAAATAAATAAATGAATAAAAATGAGGTGCTTGAAAGTATCACGAGATGCACTCATTTTGTGAGTTAATGGGAGGAAAAACCCCCAAAAAACAGAGACAGCCATCTGGGTTTGTTGGGAAAAGGAAAATAAGTCATAAGAAACATTCCTTTGGCTCATTTTGGGACCAGGCATTGTAGGAGTGAAATCATTAAAAAAATTTGTTTTCCCTTGGCTTTATCTCTCTGGCATGAAGGGATCTGGAGAACACAAATGAAGTAAACTTTGGAATGTCTGTAATGTGGCCAAAAAGCATTAAAGTTATTGTTTTATATATATGTCTATACATAGAGGGCCTTGATTCTAATTTACTGAAAGCAACAGCACACCACCTTTGGAGTACATGGTAGAATACACCCTCGGGAGAACGTACACACACACACACTTATGTTTGCATATACATGTGTGCACAACTAGCACCCCTCAAACACATCCACTTGTCATATTCTGACAGCTGCGTAAGTCAAAGAATTTACCTGTGTGAATCTGCTAAAAATTATTTTGAGGATTTTTAAATAGTATCATGCATCAATTTTTCAAAATCTTTTCCCAAGTTAAACAGGAAAACAAATTTGTTGGTAATGGTACTGTTTTCAAACCACAATATGCATTGAAAAACATAGGATATCTACTGAATCATTTAAACTACATCATCTAATGGAAAACTTTAATATACTTATTCACAGATTTTGCACATCCTTCTTCAAAAATACAGTTTCAATGAAGGGCAATTAACCCCTAACTGTTAGAGCATTTTCTTCTGAAAGCGATCTCTTTCCACAAATGAACCGAAGGGGGGGGGAAGGAAAAAAAAAAAAAAAAAAAATTAGACTTGACATACAAGTTTCCACAAGTTGTCTCAACATCCAACATCTGCTTTGGGCTTTAAATATAGATACATCTAAGAATACATAATGATTGCGCGTTCCAAAATAGCAGCAGGCAAGTTCCATTAGCTCAGAGAAAATGAGCGCATCTCTCCATACTTTCGAGCACCTTTTTTTGGCACTACAATACAGGAAAAACACATTATGTGATGAGTAGGAGTTTAATTGCTCCAGTGTTTTAACTTAGCCTATAAAAATACAACAACTTGTTGCATTGTCATATATAGCGTGAACAATAATTTATAAAGAGTTTCCTAAACTATATTAGGAAAGCACATTACGAATTAATAGGCAAGCTAGGCTATTCACTGTCAAAGGAAAAAGAGAGTAATTTGTTGCTTTCTAACAGGTGCTAAAAGCCATAAACAACAGAATGATACCTGCTAAACACTGAAACGCGCCTGTTTTCCTAAAGCAATGCCTGTTTGCTCGAAGAGCCCACCTCACCTCTCGCGAGGGGCAAAGCCCTCCAGTTGCACGGTCAGGAAGGCAGCACAGAGATCCAGACAGATGCCTGCTCACTGTTCTTCCCTTGAAACACCATGTGACGGTCATCCTAGCCTCAGGCAAAATCCCGCATCCCCCAGAAAGGTCAAAAGAGGAGCATAAAGTACCTGAGGTTTCTATTTTATAGCACAAGTTTATGGAAGTGTCCTTTTGTTCTCTCAGCAGCCACAGAGCCTCCTGGCTTTCCAACTGTTGATATAAGTATCGCTTTTCTTTGCTTGATGTAAAGACACACTGTTTTGGTTGACGTATACTAAGATCTTAAATACACATCCCTGGAGGTCCTAAAATTTGGCTGCAGCTATTCTCACAGTGCCGTGGTAAGCCAGCAACAGTCCCAATACTCCTATGTCAGGCACACCGTTAACACCAATTCTCACAAAACAGCACCAACACTAACCTGGAAATTTGAAGGAAAAACAGAGGCGTAGAAACGGAGAGTCTGGCAAGCTTCAGGAAAGAGAGGAGAAAGGAAAAGCGGATGCAGACTGAGACTTCTTTGGGCACATTTTCCTTTATTTCAAGATGTGAGAAAAGTGTGTCGGGAACATCTTTAAAAAGAAAATGAAAATGTTTTTCTGAATTGCCTGCTTTTCTGAAGCATTAAAGCGACAGTCATTACTCCGATCCTCTGGCAGCACTGATGCCAAGAGAGAAAAGAGCCGAGTGGCGGATGCCATGGTACCGAGTGCTAGCGGCAGGAGGCCGGATCCAAAGTTTAGGGAAGCCAAGAGGAGTCTTGCTCCCGACCTCGTCGCTTGTCGGATCAGACCCAGGGACTGCACGAGCAAACAGCCTGTGCTATTGACACGAGGTACCAAAAGGAAGCTGCGCGTGCATAAAGTAGCTTTCTGACACGAATGCAAGAAGCTGGTATCACGGGAATAATCGCATAAGAAGTTACTTCAAGAATTGTTAAAGAAGGAGCTTTGTCTTACGGTTCTTGGAAGTTTTCTGACACTGAAGTAATTTCTGTATTTTAAGCAGTAAAACACTGTATAACTGTTACTGTATCTACAGCATATGCTACAAGACACTCGTTTTTTGTGCTTGGCTGTAATCTACAACACATTCTACAACTGCATGGGGAAAAATAACCGCTTAACACTTATTTGAGGGCATGTGTGTACTCCAAAGCTTTAAAAAGCTGTGTGTTTTATGGTTTCTAGAACACAGGAAGAAAGCATTGACAAAGGTTTCACATTTTTTCTGTGTTTCCATTAAAAAAAGAAAGGGAGGCACGTTCATTGAGGGGCTCTGCGTGAGCGCGCGGCAGTGAAAACTACCACGGCGATCCAGATGGAAAACGCATCTCGGTCTCCATGCTGCTCCTGTAGTTTTTGACTTGCTGAAGGTGGGTGGGCAGAACTTGGAGAATTTGGCACCTACACGATCAGAGTCTGTAAAGTTAGCAATTTGGCTATACTATGGTGATGAGGAATGTCGAATAACATCGCGACCAAAATTGACTCTGCCTAGGCCAGGCGCATACACGTGTAGCTTTTTCCTATGTTCTGTACATTGTACGTGGTTTCTAAGGGGTCCAAATACCAGAGGAAATAAGTGCTTATCTGTCAAAGAGTCAGGAAAACAGAACAACAAAGGTGGAAGGGATTTAAAAAAATTCTTTTGCTGTCCTACCCCTGACTGAGAAGAGCTTGGCGCTTCCTCTTATTCCCAGCTGTTCCTCGTGCATTTGGCTTTAATCAGGTGCAGGGCAGGAACTCAACATCCTGTTGCCTTGCTCTGATTAGGAGGAGTCAAATTCTACAAATTGGCAGATTTCTTCTTTTAGTGTTCCTTATTTGATGAATCATTTGTTTTAAAGTATTTGGAAAGGGCCATTACAGAGGCAGTGGACCCAGCTTGTTGCTATTTCCAAGTCTATTTATAACCGCTGCTTTAAAGAGTTTCAGCAGAATGCAGTTTCTTCTCCTTTAGCACACAGAAAGAACCATCCTGTTAAAGCAATGGCACAAAGGAGCAGTGATGAAAGGCCCAAGGCATATATAATCAGCAACACTCTAATAAAAATATACAGAAATGTGATTTAGAAACCGTACCTTTGAGGTTAATGATCTCCTCTTTAATGTCCGTTCTAAATAATCTCAGTTCGAACATTTAAGCTATCCCTACTCTCAACCTTTCAAACCTTCAAATCTTAAAGTCATACTCTCTGTCCTTTCATTTCACTCCTTTCTTATAAAGATTTTGCAGTCATAATTTCATTGATTGAGCACAGCCTGCTTTCCCACGCTGTTAGCAGTAGCAAACTTGTAACTCTAAACATCTAACTTCTGGGGATAGTTACTAAATCAGTTGATATAGTTAAAGATAGCACAAGAGCCATTAAAAAAAAAAGTATCTTTTTGTCCAAGGCAAGATAATTGCTTCTCTAACTGAAAGTACAGTCAAAAATACACTTAGAGGAAGTGTACAGAAAATAAATAATATGACCAACTAAAATATTTTCCCTCCTTCAACACTGAAAATAACAAGAACGACAAAGGAATAAATGTTTTACTATTACTCCTTTTGACTTTCCTTTTCTTTTTCCTCCTGGTTTAACTTAAGAGAAGCCAGCCAAAGAAGGGATGACACTTCACCCTAACCATGCACAGGATTTCCTCTTCCTTCTTCTTTCTGCTTTGCATTCTCTCACTTTAAGAAGTATAAAAATATAAGATGCTGACCGGCCCAGAAGTGTATTAGATTTAGGAATAAACTTTCAAAATTACCCTTATCGCTTATAGAAGAATCTTTCTTCTCAGGGAGGACTCACATTCATTAAGGGAAGTCTAGAAACTACATATATCCAAGTTTGACTCAGATACTAATCAGTTTGGGTTCACTACAAAGCAAGAAGTTGCTGGGAAGATCTACTTTCTATGTTACTCAAATTCACTGGAGCATTGAAAGTCAAGTATACTGTACTTTGTTTTCAGCTTTTATCCGCTCCCAGTTACAAGCTGCTGTCCAATTTTATCATAAATCATATGTTTTATGATTTATGGTTCAGATCATCATCTGCCACAATGAAGTCTAACTCTTATGTTTACTAACAACATCTCAACCATGAAATGCAATTCTGTACAATAAAAACTAGACTAAAGGACTACATCCATCCTTCAACAAACCAACAATAGCTCCTAAGAAGCCAGCTCCCAAGAAGTAGATTTGCTTGGTGTCGCTGAGTGGCCGACACCTGCTAACCTAGAAACCCTCGGAAGAAAATTGAGATTAAGACCTCTTAGCTGCGGCCCGCTTCTGATGAAAAGCAACTGCAATACAGAGACAACTACGACCAGGAAAAAAGCCAGAAAACTTTCCAGATCCTGACCAGCTCTCTCAGCTGGGTTCTTCATGTTTAGAAAGGCTCCATGTATGCCGTGGGGTGAAGAGGACAGCAGCATGGTGCAGTCTTTCAGAGAGAAGCTCAAATAACTTTCAATACCTGGATCATGTTTGTCCCCGCCATTTCATGTGCAGGGACAAACAAGGTACAGAAAAATCTTCTTCCAGTGCTTCATCCACAACTTCTTCACAATTCAGGGTTGGAGAAACAGACTTTAGGAGCAATGAGGACCTTAACACAAATTACTACATGAGAAAGATAAAGATAACTGGTAGGTGATGCTTCCAAACCCTCCCCTCTTTTGTCCTCTTCTGTTTAAGGAAATCTACTAGAAGGAAGGTTGGTTGTCTAGTGCTGCCTGCCAGTCATCAATCAAGAATGAAATTTAAAAAGCTATTTTATCAAACCCCAGTACAGACCACACATATGTAAACTTTAAAAAGTCAACTTCAAACCAACGGAGAGTAACATAATTTCAAAATAAAATAACAAGGTCTTTTTCCCTCCCCATCTATTTCAATGAAAGCCAAACAGCCATTCACTGCCATTTAAAAAAATCCTATTTATCAATCTCAAATATAGGACTGGTCAGCAGTAGAATACCAGATTAATTTTATTTACTTCAGATTTGAACCCCTTTGTTTATGCTACATTTTCATTACGTAAAGTAGGTATTTAATTTCGGTATTTTTCCTCATTTTCCAAGAGTAGCATTTCCTCATTTCAAAGCCTGCAACTGATTTCAGTCAATTGTTAGATAAACAATATCCAGGCTATATTTAAAAGCTCTTAGTCCCAGGAATTACTCTTGTCCTGTTGTGCATATCAAAACCAAGCTTAATTACAAATTATATCCCCGTTCACTTTCAAAATGTGCCTGATGTATTTCACAGGATAGGTTTGGGGTTTTTTTTGGCATTCTGAAGCTCCCACTAAAAATAGAAAAAAAACCCCATGACTTCTTAATTCCAAGAGTGTAAAGGAGGGGAGGCTGCAGGAGTTTGGGCTTTTTGGTTGGGTCAGGGCCTCGAGAACGGGAGGGAGGCAGTGATGGCCTTAGCACTTCCAAGAAGGCTGAAACAGAATAAAAGATTTGGGAAGCTCTTGCTACTTTACATTCTTTTTAACATGACAATACAAGTTGTCATTAAAATGTATTATCACTCTTACTATTTCAAATTCAATTTTTATTACAGGTTTCTTTCCTGCCCTGAAAGATATATTAGAAGAGGTTTAATGGGCTTTTTTCATTTGTATTTTTTAAACAAATGCATAATTTAACCAACAGAGCAGGTATTTATTTCTTCACAAAAAATCTCTCCAAACCTGTACGTGATTAAATGAACCATTAAAATATTTACTGACACGTATCAAAGGGAATGCATTCTCCAGAGCCAGCACAATGCACTCGGTAAATAAATACCACAAATGTACCATTTTTTATAAATCTGTTTTGCCAACAGACTGTACAGCCTCTGTGAGCCAAGACAGTCAGCTGGCTGCATTTTCACATCCCAGAGCATTAAGCTAATTGTTCACAAGAACTCTGAAAGAATTTAAAACTAGAAGTACTGATTTTTATAGGTCTAGGTCAAGTTCAAGTCCAGCGTGCGGGTGCAACTCCCTATACACTCTACAGCAGGGCTCCTATTCTTTAAGCAGCTGCAAGAACAACTACTCACTGCTATCCTGATCTAAATGGGAAAAGCTTTCTTTTCTGATTCACTGAAGTAAAACACACTAAGTGCCAAGTGACGCTTCTCCCAGTCGTAGAACAAGCCTCTAAAAACTGAACCTTATGATGCAAGCACTGGCAACCTTAGCTACACAAGCTCAAATATCTTTTTTTTTTAAAGAATATATATTCTGAAAACACTTATGAATGTTCTTATCTTTAAATATGTGCGTAGTCCCTCCAAAACCTTCATATGCTTACAGCTAAGCGCACATATTAATGTTGCATTGTTGCACAAATCAGTATTGCTTTTACACATATACACAGCATAAGGACCAAATACAGTATCATCACATGCCCTAGTTTTCTCTATACTGAACAAACTGCCTACAATAAGTAAAGCACTAAGTCAAATTTAATAGTCTTTACTCATGCAAGCTAGCAGCTGGTCTGAGTTGGCTGTTTCTTTCTGTAACCAGAAAGTAAAAATAAAAAAATTTTATACATTAAGTCTAAAAGATAAAGTTATTGCAATACAGCTTCAGAAATCATAGCAACTTGTTTGATTAAAACATTTTAAAAAATTTTCCCCTTAAATATATGATGGAAGATATGAGTACCTCTTTAAGGAATTCTAAAGAACATTTTCCTTAAGGACCCCGTATCACAGTCCTAAGAATTGGGGAAAAAAAAAAAGGCTTTCCCTCCCATTTTTTCCTCTTCTCCTTTTCCACTAGAGCAAAGGACATCAGAAGTGTTAAGGTCATTAGCCAGTTGGTTTTTGCCTTGCACACGTACACTCATTAGTCAAACAGGATCTAATAAGATAGCTGTCTCAACATCTTTCTTAGGGGTGAAGAAAGGACAGAAGGGCACATGAATTTCCTTTGCTGCTAGCATCTTAATTAACTCCAGAACAAACATTCGCTTAAACTTGTTAAAGAAATAGCTCTGCTTCTGCTATCAGCAAATGTGCACTACCTGCAACTGAGTACGGATCTCGCTCAAAACTCAATCACACCAACCACCTGGTCATAAAGGTCCTCTCCAAACTGCGCATGCAGAAGGTGGCTGTTCTAAAAGGTCCTTCACTGTCATCCAAGAAGGTTGACATATATTTTGTTACGTGCACGTTGCTCACAAAACCACTCCAGCAAACACTTTGCTGTATTGAGGCCATAGCAAGTCATATTTCAAAACTCCATCCTTTTTCACTAGGGTTCAGAAAAACTTGCACATATTTCATGGAGGCATGTGTGTGTTTTTCCATTCTCATTTTTTACGTTTTAAACATAGTCCTGGAAGGCTGGCACCAGGACTCAGCTGTGCCATGGACTTCCATTGCCATTTTGGGGAAGCCACTAAAAGCAACAGGCTAAGTGGTTTGCCTTTAATGACAACATTCCGGTTGATTGCAACAGGCATAAGATTTCAACCTCAACCACACTGGGTTCTCAATATCCCCCGAGGAACACGAAAAACTTATTTTCTTCTAGCTTCTCTTTCCACTGCAGTTGAAACCATCTTGTATCTCATTTTCTTTTTCTATACCTCACCTGTCTCTCCTGTAGTGTCTTTGTCCCTGTGACAAACATCTTAAATGCTTGGCTGCTGGATGGCATACACTGGAGAGCAGATCCCATCTTGGTGTACCCCCCCAGGTAGAGCATTTCCTGCGAAGGACGGGCAACGTAGGGCTTTGAAGTCCTCTAGGTTGAGGAAGCTTTATCATGCAGGTTCCCACTTCTGGGGCAAATAGCTTAAGCACCAGGCATTAAACAGAAAAGTAGGAGACTATTTCAACCAGGTTTTTGAATGGAAGTGGCTATGACTATACAGTCAATGAAACAAGCTATGGAAGGAGGGGGTTAAGCTCTTCCTCTGATTCATCCTCTAGAGCAAAATCCCTCTCTCCAGTAACTAACAAGGTACCTATCGAGATCCCCTCCCCAGGTGCAAGTCAAGAGTGGGTAAGGTATTTACCAATTCATGTTACCACCCTCTAATGTTTCACAGGCGTGAACAGTCCCCTGGAAAGTGATGGTTTCACTCATGATAAGCATATGTATACATCCCAACAAATCCGGGACAGAAAGGATCTTCATCTCACAGAGGAAAGCTCTGGGAGTCCCAGTCAACTCCACAGGACCGGGTCTGAGTACAGACACCAATGTTGGCTGGCTCAGTTCAGGAGAGACCCTTTTAAAAGCTTTTTAAAGAAAGCATTTACCAATTGCCTACAGATATGCTTTACAGGATAAACAGAGGATGAAAACCTGAAAAAACCCCCACAACAAATCGACAATCCAAAACAACTGTAGTCTGGCAAATTTATGGAAAATGACCAAATGGAGTTTAAAAGTTTGCTGATGTGGAACTGGGGGAGTGTAGGATTCTCCAGCTCAAACACCAGGCTTTCCGAAAAGCACATAATTATTACTTAAAGGTAAAGAGGACAAGGATGGACCATAGATGACCACAGTGTAATCCTGGCTGTTCACTGGCAGCGGAAATGGGACATACAGAGGGAGAAGACAATGAAGAAAGGCTTTTGAAACCCATAGAGTAACATGAGGTAGCCAGTACAGAAAACCCCATTGCCTTTTAAGTTGCCTGCTGTTATGATAAAAACAGGAGGGATCAATTAACATAGCCTCTTCTTATAATTTACAAAGTATTTTAGGGCAAAATTTGGCTTTAAGACTTTGGCAATGGCTCAATTTTTTTCATATTTCATTTTCCTTCATCTCCAATTAGTGAAATACTGTATCTGTCAGTAAAGAGAAACTACCTACAACCTAACTTCTAGCCAATTAATTTAATAATGCTATAAATCCAGTGCCTGTGAGATTAGTATCTTTTCCACAGCAACTGATCTGTGACACTGTCAGGAAAATCAAGCACAAGTAGTTCACAGGAAGAACAATTTTCTGTTAAACTTAAATCCAATAAAAGGCAATATATAAACAAAAAGTAATCCTAGGCAAATAAACATGTACTGGAAGACGCATCTGAACTTTCAAGAGAAATGTTGTAGCCTTGTACCTCACTATATGCTGCTGTTCATGTATAGAAAAGGTATAGACCTGGTAATTTTGTATGTAGTTAAATATATTTGGACAATTTTTGGTCATATGAATCAAAGGAAAACAAATACAGTATTTTATTTGTATGAAGGATTTAGAAATCTATAGGGCAAAGTTCTGTCCAAATGCAGTGACTATCCTTTGAGAGCTGCATGAATAAACCTTGCTCAGTTGCTCCCTGGAATTCAGTTCCCCAACAGGCTACCGAAAGGCACAACACACTCGACTGAGCTTTCATTTACGCTTTATAATCGGAAAATATGACATGTTTCCAAATTTAATTAGCTAAGAAAAATTTTTTTCTTCGTTTCCAGAGACAACTCATGTAGCTGCACTGAACAGGGAGTCGACTAAACAATGCAACTTACTAGCACGGGACAAAAGGTCATTTGGAAGGGATGTGCCTTTAAGGACTTACAAAAGCTTCATCCTCACTCCTGTATTAAAAGAGGAAGCATATCTCAGTAGAGGAAGGATGCCCACTTTAAATAAGGAAATGAGTTTGCAGGATGTACACATGCTGCTTTCTATTAATGATAAGCAAAGTCTACAGAAAAAGTAATAGTCGTCTTCAGCTTTGGCAGAAGTCGTCGTCTTGTGGATTACCTGTAAAGAACTTTGAAATAAACAGACTGCAAATAAATGTCCTCTACCATTTTTTTTTAAACTGATTTATGTATTTATAATGGGGATTAACAAACACTGATTACTACACTCTGCAGCAAGAGATATAATTACTGACTGATGATTTTACATGTAGGTCAGAGACGATAGCAGTGGTTTGGGGCAGCAAGAATGACTGGTCGTAATACTTAACATTTTCTTCTTCAAGCTAAACTTCACAACTAGAGAGACTAGCCAGACTTAAGGTTTTCTAAGGATTGCAAATTTCTTTCTTTGAGCTTAATAAACAGTCACAAAGTGATTATTATTTTCCATTAAAAGTCTGTCATTTGTTTAAACATGTAATAAGAAATAGATTTTGCTTTGCAGCAAGGACTGAATATCTGACCACAAATCTCAAATAAAACCAGAAGATATAACTGTTTCGCTATACTCTTATTTCACTCCTCTGCGAGTATGTATTATTTGACCACTGAAGCTCAAGAGAATGCCTATCATGCACGTAGTCCCAGAAAAATTGCTTTAAGACTGGAAAGGGCACGTAAGCAACAATGTACAGAAATCCTTAATAATGACATAATTAGTTTAAAATATACACACACACACACATTCTTTAAATAAATATGTAAATCTATCTATACGCCCATTCAGATTCAGGTACAAGAGTAAGCTCAAAAGGAGCTCGTTGCCTTAAAAAAAAAATTCCCAGTTAATGCACACAATCAAATTTCCCATTGCTCTTCAACAATTCCAGGATTCAGTGTTCCCATACGTTGTTATTATTATTACCTCATAAAACATTTTTGGACAAAGAACGATTCCCACCCCCAGAGTCTTTAAGACGACCACAAATTCTAGCTGGCTTAAAACACTGAGCAGGCATTGCACGGAACTGGCTTACAACTGATTGAGAGAAGCAGGCACGCTCGTTCACTGCAGCTTGGACCATCCCATCCAGCTGCGCCACATTCTTGGTGGTGCTCACTTTATTTTCTGCAAGGTACTCAGCACATCCAAGCTCAGAGCCAAGTAAGCTCCTTAACAAATTCTACGCATGTTTCCAAGACGAACATCAATGGACCTAGTTAAAACAGAAATTAATCTCTGCATAACTGGCCAGAACAAGGCTTACACTCTGTACATCACAAAAATCAGCTATTTTCTTTTTTTTGTTGCCTTTGTTACACTTTTAAGACAAATTTCCCAGCCAGTCTTCCAAGCAGTAATAAGCTGCACAAGGAAATTGTTGTGGCACGGAGTTAGGAACAACAAATAATCCTTATTTATCCTCTTCCACCGTGCTGCAGAAACAAGTGTAACAAACTCAGGAGTGTAGACGCAGACACACACCGAGTACTAATACACTGGAATACTGCTAGCTTTTTCGCGGCTGCCAGAGCCTGGCAGTTCTAGTGATGGCAACGCCTTTTTTGGATCACACGTGACACTCCCATGTTATCTGAAGAGGTTTTGGTTTTAAAGAAACAGTTTGAATAAAACTTCAAAACATCTAGGTCTAAAAAGCAAAAGTCTCATTACACAAAAATTATTTGTTCAATTAGCCTTGGAGGTGTCAACATTTCCATTATACACTGATATGTTCAATGTTTATTATTCAGCTGTAAAAATTTGCTGTTAGTCTGAAACTTGGCATAAAAACATTTTGTAAAAATTCATCGAAAGTCAGACTGCGTATTATATTACACGGTTTTTTTTTTTTTAAAGAAATAATTACTAGGATAAAGCTCTTCTGGGTGCTTGTGTAATTCCAAAACAAACAATTTTCCTTAAAAGTGTCTCTAGGTATTTATGGGAGAGAAGGAAAGAGGGAAATTAAAACTGACCAAGCAATTTCATTTATAAATATAACTTTCTGTATATATTTTTTTCAAACAAACATTTGTAAGGATTTTCAGCAAGCAGACTTTACACACATGTATGGCAACCAAATGAATATGGATAGACCACAACAGGTCCCAAGAGTTGTTACTGTCTATTGGGTCAATAACATGCAAACTGAGAAGGATTTACAAGCTAGACCATAATGGCTCCTTAGGACCCATTACTTTCTGATGGGTAAATAATACATGTTTTCTAAACTATTGCCATGCCAAAATATGTGTTTGCCCTTCAGGCTGTAAGGGTTCCAAATAAACCAATAGGATTTATCAGATAAATAATACATTTACAGAAGCAAAATACATGTTTAACTAAACAAATAATGCACTTAAATGCTGACTGAAAGATGGTTAGAAATCCCCCTACATATTCAGAAGATTCTTGGAAGCCAATAAGCAAGAAAAAAGGGACTTACAGTAGCTAAAACCAAAATAAGTTAGTAGGGATGAGGGGGATTTTCCCCCTTTCTGAACATATTTGCAGACAGCTGTCTGAAATATCTGTCAAAAACCAAACCCATATTCAGACAATCGAAGTAAAAGCTACTGAAACTGTGTGCATACAAGAAGCAACTACGATGTTACAACCTTTTGGGGCTCTAAAGGCTGTCACACTTCTCAAGTGGTCTGCATTTCATGGGACATCCTGTTATTAAGCCATTTTCCTGACCATGTCCCAGGACGCTGCTCTCACATCACGCTTGTTGTCTCAGGACTGTCTGATGTCCTCAAGCCTTCCTCCCATCTTTGGCCGAAGCATGTCAGCAAAGCTAGGAGGGAAGCACCGATCAAAAGTGTGAGAATTAACCTGATGGTGTTGGGAAATGCTGAAGAGCAATCCCAATGCTTGGGAAGGGGAGATAACGCACAGGGATGGTGCAGAGAGCACCAAGGAGGAAGGAACAACAACAAAACCTGAAAGGGAAGAAGTTGATGGCAAAGACAAAAGGCAACGGAGGAAAGGAAAGATGAAAGGACCACAGACAAGGAAAAGAAAAAAAAAAAAAAAAAAAAAAAGTGGAACAAGATGTCCTGCATTTCAGAATTTGAGATTTTGCAGAGATTTCTTTGTCTCTCCCAGAAGCCTTGGGAATTGTGAGACGTGGTTGAACAATGAGCAAAAATAGTGCGTTCAAGTATAACACCAAAACCAAGTTCAAGAAGTACTCTAATGGCCCACTTCTACTTTGAACACGTATTTTCTGTGGGCATTTTAAACACATCAGAGGTAGTTCTGCTTATTTTATGCTATGCGTTAGTATCTGATGACAGGAATGAAAGAACACGCAACACTTCTTTATCTCACATAGGGACAAACAGTCTAGTCATGACATTACTGGCAAATCTTAATTTAAATTAACCAAGTTGCAAAACAGTGGCTTTGGGACTGACAGGAAGAATCAATCAATAACTAAATTTAATAAGAACTGAAATAGCAGCAACAACCGGAAGACGGACTGTAGCGGGGAAAGGTGCTGTGCTTGAAGGCTACATGAAGGGAGCACAGGTGATCGAGCCTCAGAGCCTCCACTTCCAGGAGAGCTCTAACTTTAACCAGCAGCAGGCAGCTAAAAGAAAGGCTGCAGCAGTTGGCAAGAAATTCAATGTTATTTTTGTCCTGCAGCCCAGGTAAACCTTTACAGTTGGGTGAGGAGGGGATAGATATCGAAGCAAGCCAAATACTTGAACAAGACCTACATTTAGTCACCACAGCAAAAATGTTCTTCTGTTTCCCTTCAACTGTTTGGAGAGCACTTCCTAAAGGGAAGGTGGCGAAGCTTGTATCGTTATTGCTGAATAAAGAATTTCTTTCATATCTGCAGGAATGACAAAATGAGCAAGATTCTCCAAAGGGCACTTCGCAACCCTTTGTTTCTTAAGTTAACAATAATTTTTGAAACAATAGGCCTGGACAAATGATCGCTTGTTCATTGCTCCAGATACAAAGGAAATTCTATATTCAATCTCAACTTCCTTCAGCAACATTCAAATCTCACCTTTGACATTCAACAGAATATGACAGATAATTTTGTCTCTATTTTCATTTCAAAAATTTTTTAACAGTTTCTTTACACTGGAGGGCAATGTTTTAGCAGCTAAAATAATTCATATTTTACAATAAATTACAACTGGTGATGCATTGGGGAATATACCAGTTTTATTAATGTATTTGTCCTGCAAAAAGAAAGATGAAACTGTTGTGTTTTGACAAGCTTTTTAAAAAGAAATTTAACAGGCATGCTCTGGGGTGTAAAAAGTTTCAGTTCAACCTCCATCTTCCACAACTAGTCAATAATAAAAATCAGCAGGGCAAAATTAAATGATAAAATAAAGTTTCCTTTCTGAAAAATCTAGTAACCTTTTCTGGACAGCTCTGACATTAACAAGGTGTTAATAAAAATCTAGGTGTATTGATGCAATATCCAAGCACGTCTCTCCAAAGGAATCTACAACCACCCACAACCATCTTTATACAGCGTGCAGAATCATGGACAATCAACCCTCCTGAAGACTAATACTGTGCTATAAATACTCTTGAGAAGAACCTCCTGCGTGCTTTAGATAGATAGCTCACAAATAGTGTTCAAAGATACAGGAATTTAGCATTAGTTTCAAAATTAGAGGAATGAATCTACCAGGAAAAAAAAAAAAAAAAAATTAAGATTTACTCTCAGATTTAATCCTTCCCAATTATTAGCTCACACATCATTAAGGATGACATGATACCTTAACATGGGACTAAAAAATGTCAGGGTATAATTTTATTTATAATATGCACCCATTATCAGGCATAAACGAGTTACATCTATATCCTACAATCAGCGAACAATTAAATCCTCTATTTACAATCTCCTGGGCAGAGAGGTGGAAGAGATGATTCCCTGGATTCAAAGGTCACTTACTTAAAACTCAGGGTGCACCAAGTTGCATTGCTGTATTTTTTTGCAATGGCCATGGCTCAAGGTGTACCAGCCTGCTATCATACCACTTACTTCCCAAGGTTGGCCCCTGGCCATCTAAATATCAAGACCCCTGATCACTGGGACTTGCCCTCATCCTTTAAGGTATAGCTATTCAAAAGCACATTTGCCTGCCCGACACAGTCTCCATTCCTCTGAAACTCCTGGTGGGGCTATGCCAATCTGACCCTCGGAAGAAAAATCCTGCTCAATCTCCATTGCTCACGTCACCCACTGTTTCCTCAGATTATTAAACAGTAACAGTTGTTGGTGAAACAACTAACTTAAAAGACAAGTTTGTGCTCCTGAGGTGAGTCCTCATCCTTTTTTCTTGCCTCTCTCACTTCCGATTTCCTGTCTGGGACTCACCATAGGGCGGAAAGACTGTTGTGACTCACCTGAAGATGGTCCTGTCTTAATGCCCTTTATCTGGGCCAGCTAGACTCCCCATCTGGTGACCAACTGGGGTATTTTCCTTTATGGTTCTATTTCAAAGTTTAGGGTATCTGTTAGTTTTAATTGTATTATATATGTATCTAAATACATATAGTCTAAACTAAATTTTTATCAGTAGCTAGAGTTAGTTATATGTGCATCAGACAAACTCATCAAATACATGGACAACCAAAACTGACATAAATTTTTGAGTGTGCAATGGCAAAAGGAAATCTCCACATTCAAACAGCTGCACCTGCCTTGAACATTGAACCATAGGGATTAGAAAATAAAAAAAAAAAATATTTATTCTGCCTGTTTTCGCTAACCTCTGAAAAATCACTAACTCTGTTCCTCAGAACTGACTATACTCACCTGCCTCATGTTTACCTCCTCCTGCCTTTGAGGAATGGTTCACACCCTTAAAATGCATTTGAGAATCCAAAATAAAGAGCAGTAGAGCGATCCACAGAAAGCGACCTCCCTTCGGCATGAGGCCCGCTAACAACTCACCTTGGGCAACTATTTCTCTTGATCATGAAAGAAGGCCCATGCAATTTAGAAGAATTAAATTTAACACCTCCATCAGAAACAGAAAACCATCCTAAATAAATGTTGTTGATAACCATGTGAAGTCCTTTGAATCAGCCACAGATAGCAACAATTTCTATAGCATGGCTGCTTTCTAGTACTTCTTAGACCACTTCCTTGCAAAGGCTGTCTAATCACATCTACTTCAGTAGTTATGCCAAGCCAGTAGCTGGATGGGGGACGTTGGGAGGATATATTCCATAAACACTGTGAGAAGTTACACTGGGCAAAATGATCTGTACTGAAGCGATGTATCAGGAAGTCTCTAGGTAGCAATTTGTCAGCAGAAATAACATCTTTCAGGTAAGAGCTGTTACAGTAGTTAGAGATAGCTGGGCCCTTTTTTGGGTGCAGGTTGTATAGCACTGTGCCCTAGGCGAAACTCTAGCAGAGTATTTCCACTGTAGCTGTGTAAATTCATCCTGTCCAGTTTTAATTCATCACTGATGTCCTCAATACTGTTTCAAGCTGTCATAAGCATATTTGCACATTCTTCCACATTCTGTAAAATACAAGGTTTATAAAGAACCAGATCAAATCATCCTGGTAAGTTGCTTCTATGAATGTAAAATGAGGATTTTAGAAGTTTTTTTGAGTCTTCTGGATCCAAGATGTTAAAAGAATATTATTTATTATATTTATAAGGAAACAGATCAAATAATCAATACTACAATTAAAGTTCTCCACTCTTCCACACTTCTTATTCATTTGCTATGTTTAAGGAATGGAATGAAAACATGGTCTGGTAACAGAACTCATTTGCACAAGTTCGAAGACTGATATATAACTCATTAACAGGATTTGTCATAGTTCTGTCAAAGGAGCCAAATTAAATTGTTTCTAGACTTCACTTGTATCCCATGCAAATGCTGAAATTTGGAACAAGTTCAATATTTAACACTCCCTCCTCCCACTCTATCCCTAGGAAAGGACAAACGGAAAGCAGTTTTGGAAAGCCATCGTAAAACTGTTCCAGGAGGAACCAAGAACCACAGCCTGAGACTAGGTTTGCCATTAAGACGACCGAACAGAAGGTGTTCAGAAGGCTGCAGCATCGTGAGATTCAAAACACTGATGGTGGTGCAGGGATAATCTTCTCTTGGGATGCCTGTGGTCTGCAAGGTGAAGCGTTACGCTGTAGCCTGCCACAAACCAGCAGTTTGTCAGTGTACTTCACCCAGCTGAGAGACATAAAAGCCTGACGAGCTTCAGAGAGACACTGGAGCCAAACCTGGCCTCATCACCCCCCCAGCGGGATTTGTCCTGGCAGAACAGCATTCCGCTCCCGCCACTTTCCTTCTGCAATTATTAATCTGCAGAGGACTTGGGGCAGCTTGGAAATCCTACAGCGCATCTATGAGCTAGAGGCCAGTGTACAAGGTAAGGGGGAGGAATGGGGAGCAGCGGGGGCCAGGGCAACACCCCAGCCCTTACTCTAGTGAAACCCCAGGTGCTGTGGGGACCCGCTCAGAAGGAAGAAGGTATTTTCAGCAAGTTACATGAACTTTGCTTGGAAATAATCCTCCTGTATTAACCTCTGGCTAATACAGGAGGTGATTAATAACTATCCAATGCCCAATTCCATCCCACACACCTCCCTCTAGCACAGAACTAAAAAAAAACCCTTGATATTCCTCTGATTTTTAGTCCACCCTAGACCCTCTTAACTACTGGGTGGTCTGTTAGTCTACCCTGCCACCCCACAGGTTCCCAGCTGCTTGGGTTTGGATTTGCTCATCTGATCTCCTGCCTCCCCCACACTGGACCTCTGTTTTCTAGGATCTCCAGGCCAAGGAGCAGCTTGTGGGAAGCTCAGCAGCTTCACCGTCATGCTTGGATTCTGAAGAGCAGGCATGGTTTTAACCTTTTCTCCACTGCTCGCCCTGAAACCGCACTAAATCTATGCATTTTCAGAGAGTTAGGTTCACCCCCATGAAGGCTAGGTATTTAACTTGTGTTTAAAGTAAGAAAGCAAACACTGAAGGAACCAGCGAATTAGTTTCCCCCCTCTAAATGTGCACTGAACCTGCCCCTCAAGAATTGTTCAAACTCAGTCTACCTTTGAATCTATTTTTATTTTCTATATACACACAGAAAAAAAATAGAATGGAAATAAACAGAAATATAGGCACACACATTCACGCCCTGTATCTGTATTAAGGATATACCACTCACAGAATTACCGATTGATCTGGTCTGCTATATTAGCCCTTGAAACAGATAGGCTGACACTTTCCAGAAAGGGGAGATGGCAAGGACTAGGGGCTTGCATATTTTAAACATATAGACATACGCATACACTTAACTGTGATGGGGAAAATACCTTTTCTAAAAAAAAAAAAAAAAAAAAAAAAAGCAGAACCCTGGAGCTGCACTTGGATTCTTTTCCCTTCAAGCTTATAGGAAACTAACCCCAAACTTGAACAAGCCCCATAATACAATGCCGTTCTTGTCATGAGCTCTGAATCAGCTCCGCAGCACATAGTGTACGTATTGAAAAACAGCTGTTGGGTGACAGACTGCTAGCTGGGAAGTTCGAGTTGAGTGAAGTGGTTAACCCACATCCCTTCCCCACTGATAAAGTGCTTTGATAAGCAGGTCATACTGGTGAAAGCTAGCAAAAGAGCCAGGACTGAGACTTTCAGGAATGAATGTAAGACTTGTTTGGTGGAAGCAACTTAAGTCTCTTGCACAGCCTTCTCCAGTTGTTGTTTTTTACCCACCCGTCCCCAGTTACTTTTAGTACACGCTCCTTCTTTCTGTTTGCAGCAGAACCAATTCTTTGATATGTCAAAGCAATATCCTGTACATATGGGAAATAAAAACAGAAAACTCTGCTAAAAAGTCTCCCCTACTGCAGCATTTTATAAAAGTGTTTTCCGCAATTCAAAATGTTACTAGTGGTGTAGCATTAAAAAAAGGTCTGTATTGGAAAAAGCATGTCTGGACTAACCACAAGCAAGAAACACATGGGCATAATTTTTTTTGCTATTTTATTAACAAAAAGTAATTCAAAGAAAAAAGATTTCTTGGGATTAATTTCTGAGCTTCAGCTAAGCACTTTTGGAAATAAACTTGTTAATTAAGTACAGATGTCATACAGACGTCCAAAAAACCTATTCCTCTTTTCACAAATCTTACATTTTAGAAATATGTCCACAAGCTGTACTTATTATAAAAATCCTACTAATAAAAAGATATTTTTCTCTTAGCATGTCACCTAACTTGTTTAAACAGGTCTTACACGCATGCAAATTTATATAAGGGTTTCTGTCCTTCCAATACAATAGCATAAAGTTCCAGTTCAGTTCAGTTGGAGTAGGCGTATTCAAAACTCTCTCTCAAATAAATCATTACCTACATAATAAGGCTGAAAGTTTGCTGTACTGGATATACACTGGCACTCTGTGACTATTCTTCTTCCACAATGTTCTGGTCTTGGTGTCTCTATAGTTCTGGCACTCAATCCTTTGAAAATTGAAGAAATAAATTACTTAGCAATTGTTGCTTGACCCCAAGAGAACCGTGCTATTGCTGTAGCTTAACACACAGTTATTCAGCTGGCTTTACATTGACACGCATGTTAGCCTACATGTGGAGTAAGACATATTCCTAGATAAAAAATAAAGCTCCAGATGTATGCTCCTACAAAACCTTTTTATCTAACATTAGATTTTCTGCTGCTAATGCAGGCTATT
>NW_009221116.1:111710-128116 GCF_000690835.1 Fulmarus glacialis | reverse complement strand
AGGAAGTATTTCAGAAAATTTTAATAGTTCTGTGGATGCAAGTTTGTAAGAAATACTTTTTAAAAGTATTTATTTTTTCTTACCATTTTGACATACCACTGCCTGGTCAAATTGATCAGAAGTAATTTTTCTGTATGCATTTAATCAAAGAAACAAGTAATTTCTAAATATCTACAGTTAGAACATTTGCAAAGGGGTCAAAAGATTACTAGACAGGGAATACAGCAATACCAGTAGAATTCTGAAAAGCCAATTAGGAATTGTTTAAAAGAAAAATCCTTCTAAGTACCCTCTTCACAATAAGTAGCTAGCCAGAACTGTTTGTTAGTATAAAGTGTGTTATTTTTTCAGGAAAGATAAGTAGAAGTGTAAATGAAGAGTAATAACAGTCCTCCCTATACTTTAATTGCAAGCACATTGTTCTAATGTTCAGAATATTTACAGTTTTTGTTTTATTCTGTTCTTACCAAGAAAAGGGAGTGGTCAATCTTTTTACTTTCTAAACTTTCTTAACTACCTTCATTAAAAACTCGGTACAGCAAAACCAGAAAATATTCTCTTTTGCAACAGAACAGAAATCTGAAGAGACTGGATTGTGCACAGGCCTAATTTGAAACCGCTTTGTTTATTTAGGCAAAATAAATCCCCACTAAATTGATTATTATTAAAGCCAGACAACTAATTGAATCAATTTTATATTGCACAGAGTAACAGAGGTCTCACTGTACAGCCTGCAATACCACAAGGTTCTGAATACTCTGATCATCTATGGAGGGGAAAAGGACAATTTGGCTAAGGACATCAAGAAAAAAACTACAGTCCCATTTTTTCGGAAGAATATTAAGGCAAAAAAACCCCAAAACCTCAAACCAAATTGAAACAAGAAATAAATAACACCACTTTCAAAATCTCATCCAAAAGTCTTATTCACCAGTACATTAAATAATTCACTGTAAACGCCCATGGTTTAAATGAAGGACTTGAAAATGGAGGACTTGAAACTTTGCCTTCAGCCAGCAGAGGCAGGAGGGCTCCGAGAGAAAAAGGGAACAGGCTAGAGATAATCAAAGGCAGAAGGAACTTCTGGTGAACCTTCTTTTGTGTTACCCACACATTGGTATAGCCCACATAGCTGCTGAAAAGCCAGGGTTGGTATCTTTTTTATTGATTTAGCATTTTAGAAGCTGTTTTTACACAGAATTCACCTCCTGGAGTATATATGCAAAAGCTACAGCATTTGCAACACCCAGGGAAGTCCAATAACCCTATTTTTCTCCATAAATTATCTTGTTTTGGAAGAAAGTGATCTGTTTCAGAGATCTACAGTGAAAAACCGGTATGTGCTTATAGGGTTACAGCACAAATCTGAGACATTTCTGAGACAAATCTGAGACACGCGCTTCTGGTTCCTGAGTGCTTCAGGGTCCAGAGAAACTTCCCATTTCGAAAGAAGGCTCTGAAAGCATGTCCCCAGAGAAAACTTGAAGTATTGCTGTAGCCTGGATACGCAAGCTCAAACCGAGCTGGTATGGATAAATACAAAGCACTGAAGGTAAGTTACAAACTAACTCTTGTGCCGAAAATCCTTAGACAAACAACTTTGATAGCAGACTTTGATAGACAGAAAGCTTGCTAGCCCAAAGCAGAAGTCCATGACATCACATCTCTATTGCTACCCGTGCTTGTGTCCATTAGGACAGCCCTAAGAGAGCTGCACACCTCTCTTTTGCAGCAAAGATATCCCAAAAGCAAGAGCAGCTGAAGCCCTGGCCCCACCACGCTGACCCATCACAAACCCCACTGACGTGATCCCCCGTGCTCAGGTACGAAAGGCGACTCTCAGCCTTTACAACAAAACTTGCCAGGGTAAACTCTCCCTGACCTCCTTCCAGCTAGTCCTGTATTATGATTTTTTTTTTTTATGAGACAGAGACGAGTAAGAAAATAAAAATCACAGCCACTACCTTTACCCATAATAGGGAATGGTATCAGTCAGAGTAGAGGACAAATTCAGTGCAGCCATCCCACAGTTTGCAAACTTCTCTGTGGGGACCAGATACACCAGTAATTGTTTTTTTAACCTGTGGTGACACAATTTAGCCACACAAAAATGTATTTTTTTCTGCAGGTACTTTATGAGGTAGTACTAAGCTTGAATGGAAGCTCTGGTTCAGTCTACAAGCAGTGTGGTGCTTATGCCTTCAGCCTCTAAGCCATGCTCTTTGGCTTCTTGTCAACTGCCGCCTGTTACTTGTTTTAAGTTAGATTTTAAATTCTAGGTCAGGGGTAAATGTGTTTTGCAAACTGGGGACAAGGCCTAACAAGACATCCTGTACATTACTGCATTACAAATAACGAAGGGCCTCATCAGCTGCTTATAGGACAGCCCATATTAGCAGGCAAGATGCTGTGCTGTTCTTGAAACTGCTGAAGTGGGATGACCGGATGGGAGGGACAACCACCAAACTCTGTTACTCAGGGAAGAAAATTATTACCGTCATGCAGCATGCGCTTGTATCACGGAGCTGGAGTGGAGAAGACTGAGCAGGAGAATGGTTAAGGTCCTGCTCCGGCCTGGTGTTCTCTTGTGGAAACAAAGGAAGGGCAGAGATACCTATCGGTGTCAAAACCAACTTTTCTGTAGGAACCCTGTTCTCTGGCACCTGTGAGCTGGTTATGCCTGTAGCCTCCTGAAGTACTCACATCAAACTACTTTTGATCAAGACAATTTCAGCTTTTAACATAAACTACCATAGTTATTGCAGGACCGAAACCAGAAGACAGACAATTTCCATTTCTTCTTATGAATGCAAACATGTTAAATACTTAGAACAGTGCTAGAAGACCCAAATTAGATCTCCCTTCAAGAGGTCACAGTTTAAAGGCCTGTTTTCACCAAGACGTTGGCTTGGACTTAGATTTACTGATTCGTCACAGCATATTATGGTTTGGGAAATATTTTGGCATCTAACTCGCAAATCAATGGCAGGGAGTTGTTCAGGCACTTTAAGGAAAGCACAGTAGGCATGTACTTGTATGTAATGTAATGTATGCATGTAATCTTCAGGGATTAGATTCTGCGAAAAATATGGCCCCGAGGACACATTAACACGAAAACAAAGTAGAGGACACTCACATATTTAAAAGGTAGACCTGCAACTTAAGAGTACCAGGCAGGGCGACCAGCAACGCACTTGACCAGTTTTATGTGCTTTTTCTTATTGGACAGCTTTTCTCATGAGATTTTTTTTTTTCTTCGACAGCTGGTCATTTTGCTATCAAACTGATTCAGCTCCTTCCATAGAGTTGGGAGTTGAGTGAGCTGCAAGAAAAAAGAAGTTACCCAACATAGGCCTACTCTTCCTTAAAGAGCAAATGCAAATGCTCACTTTATTATTTAAAAAAAAAAAGGGAATAACTCAGAACTAGAGAACTACAGATAATTCTCTAATTGCTGTGCCAGTAGAGGAGATTAAAAAAAAAACCACAACAACAAAAAACAAAGCAACCCACACAACTGCAATGTGTATCCTCTTCTCAATGTAACTCCTACTAATACAAACGAAAACTGCATGGGAAAAATGTTAAAGGGAAATTGGATCTCTAAATATTTTACCATCTGAGTATTTAATAAATTTTGAGGGATAAACCAACCAAGCAAGCAAAATTTCAGCTCTCAAAGAGGCAACGTATTTCTGTAAAAATATATTCTGATAGCTATCTCAGCGTATATTGTGTTACAAAAAAAAGTAAGGCATACTACGAAGCAGGGTTTCCATTACGCTAGTGGAGTGCACATCTTTCAGCTGCTAGTTTTGAAGTTACAAGACAAGTTTTCACTGATGACAATGTAATGCTTGGATGTGAAACCTGCCCTCTACACATCATCTTGCAAAACAAGCCTCCCTGCCACCAATCCCACCTTTCTTGTCCGACAGCTAAAGACAAGCTACTTGTCTGTTTATTCTGACAAGAATAGGTTTTAGTGCTGCAATATTTACAGAAGAAATATGTAGTAAACAAAGTCCAAACATGATAGAATAAGTATTTCAATCCATTTTATCACAGCACCTTTATGACATGAAATTATGTTGCAGCTTTACACATATTCAGATGGAATTAGAAACCATTTCTTTTAAGACTAGCGTGCAGAGATTGCGTAAAAGCTATAAAGACATACCCAGACAGAGACACTTTTAACAAATTATGTGCCAGGATTGTGACATAACTGTTGGGAAGTCCACAGGGATTTCTGGAATTAAGACTTGGAGAAAAAAATCATATGCTTTTAATGAACACATAAAATCAGCCAGGTTACATGAAAAATGCAATCTCTAAGATACAACGACATACAATTAAAATCTCAGTAAAATGAAACATCTGTAAATCTCACTTTGAAAAAATGATCTCCTCTAGTTGTCTCTTCCTGATCTTATACAAAAGGGAGCACACAATGGATAAGGAGCAATAGAAAGCTCATTCAGTTCACAAAACAGACACAAAATAAACTGAATATATTAAATATATTAGTTCTATCATCTAGTGAACCGCATACATAACATTTTCTGTGAAGATATCATTATTATACATAATTTCCTAACTTTTTTTTAAATTTTCCCTTTTTGGCTGATTCAGAAAAAATGAGGACATCAGCAGAACCAAGATCTCCTCACTGCAAGCATATGTTATTGGAGTACTTTATATAGAGTAAGCCCACTGCCCCTGCTCTTGCTATTTCTTAAGCCAAACAATTAATGATTAAGCCCTTTGTTACACTCTTAATCCTTCATGTAGAACTAAGGGCATGTGCATGTTCGTGTATAAAATCTCCACTGCATCAATATTTTACAATGATAGAATAATACAGGTTGGAAAGGACCTGTAATACTCTGAAAGCAGGACCAACTTTTATCGGGTCAACCATGGCTTTGTCCAGGTGAGTTCTGAATATCTCCAAGGACAGAATACCAGTGTAATGGAGATAAATCTTATTTCATGTCTTTGTAAGAACCGGAGAAAGATGCAAAATTAGCCACAAAGAAAAGGAGAAGGATGTATCTATAAAACACAAAAGCAACACTACTTGCAGTGATGCCCGATCAGTTCCAAGATAATCAATATCAATTTGCAGTCTGATGAACATCAACACTTTTGGTCCTCTGACAACATGTACCTATCAGAAATTTCTCTGAAGCTTCAGAACTGTGAGTCTAATAAACACTATGTCCTACACATTGAATTCAATCTGAGCTGAAAATACTACCAAAGCAACTGTTTTAAGCCATTTTCCACAGGAATAAATTGGTATCAAGAATCAGGGGAAAAACCCCTTAAACTTACTTTTATTACTCATCAGAAAAAAGATTGAAGATTAATAATGCTGTTACAGCCTATCATAATTACCTACTTCATTATTCAAGAGTCTAGGTTCTAGATTCTCCAGGGTATTCACACACCTAACTTCCATGGAAATATGATTATTTTTACAAATCTGGCCCCAGGGAAACAAACTTCCTCCTGAAACTGAATCTTAGCTGGTAAAACCCAGAAACTGGTTTGAAATCACACCTTCTCTTATCATACCACCAGTGTGCTCTCATTCATACAAAGGCACAGGCTTGCCCTGTCTCAAGCCTGCCTCGTATGCTCCACTGTAAGGTTTTGTTTTCAGCTGTTCTTTGTCAGACATTAACTATTTATGAAGCCAGTATTTTCCCTTTTTGCATTCTGCCTAAGGCTGTGGATTTTTTTGTTTTGTTTTTCTCAACTTCACCCTAAGATGTAGTTCAGGATTTTTGCAAAACTGAAGCTAGGGGTTTTGCCAATGTTTTTAAAAACCAAAACTACAGCCATTTTAGAAGAGCTACACTGCCTACAGAACTGCAAGTAGGAGCACAAGATATAAGTAGGTGGGTTACAGGTTAGAAACATGGATTTGCTGACCCTACGGAAATCTATTCAGATCTTGTTGAGTTTTAAAACTTCCCAAATACTAGCACTTGCTTACAATTAGCAGGTATGAGTATTTCCTTGGCTCATAAAAATAGTTTCCAAAGACCTTGTCAAATCGAGCCCAAACTCAGGCATCAGACCTAAGTAGCAGGTGACAATATATCCCAACCAATGTCTCTGTTGAAGCCTGCAGAGTGACCAGATTAAAGGAGGAAGACCTGATGATAGTCTAATTTATCAGAACCAGATTAGCTTCTGTGTACCTCTTCTCACTTGGAAGATGACTGCTATCCCACTCTTCCTATTCCTAATTCAAACTATTTGAACCACTGTCCCTGAAACATTCAAACCTTAAAGAGATGGCAACTCTTCCTTAGGATTAATGGAAAAGCAAATTTAAATAGCAGAAGTGATGTCTTTTAGCAGGACCTTAGCATCACACCATGTCATCACACCTTGACATGATTATGAGGGATCAATAGATGAGCTGGAGATAACCAGAGCACCGTGCACAACATCACCACCTCTCTGCATATACATTTTTCTCTTCCTCTCATCCCTACTGCTGATCAGCTGATTACACAGGGGTGGTCTTTAGAGCACGGCATGCCTGCACACAATTTCTACTGTTCCCATGTCATGAAGCAGGCACTTTCTTCCTGCACTCCATAAAAATTTACATTCAACCTTCAGCTTTCCAAAAGCTGGTCGCCAGTGTTCTGCAGGAATTCCAGCATGACCATCTCCTGCGCTCCCACCTTCCTCAGATCGCCGGAGAGCAATGCAGGACACAGAGAGAGAGGGGAGAAACGTGGAGAATGTTATTGCTCTGGACTGGCAGTCAGGAACACAGTAGGAACACAGATGCTGCACAGGACGGACTTAGGGCTGCTAGGAAAGGAGTTGAGTCTGCTTTTCCCAACTTTTTGTTAGGTGCCATCACAATACAAAGGTTCTTTTGCCTTTTCGTTTTATCATATGTATAGCAGTTGATTTAAACTTCCCCAAACAACTACTATTAAATAGAAAGCAGCAGTGCGAAGAAGAATGGAACATCTTTCACAAAGCTTAATATTAGTGAAAAAAAGAAGATTTTCCCTGCTTACATTCTACTACCCTTAATGTTCTCCAGTAATTAAAATCCTGCAATTTATATTAAATGCCTGTAAAAACTGGAATTCTGTAATTTCAAAAAAAGGATGAGTAATTATCTCAGGTAAGACAGCAGAATTTTCTGTTGGAAAAATACATGCAAATGAGTCACAGCCCTGACATTATCATTTTTGGTCATGAAAAGAAAACATTTGCTGGATACAACAGTATTAGGCTGCCACTTTACAGTGACCCCCAATCCCTGTGCAGTTTAAAACTAACTTTAACTCACTGCAGGGAGATGCTTTTCCAGCAAACACTAACATGGATTGTCAGTGCTGCATCCAAAGCATTTCCCCTTCCTTTCCAAGGGAAATCCCAGACAGAATCCTTTTTTACGGGGAGAAAAAAAAAAAAAGAAAAAACAAATCAGCCTATACCAGCCTTTTAATTCTGATACATGCCTCAGTTACTGGCAAGGCATGCGGCAGAGAGTATGAATTGCTTGTTTTTGTTACATTTGGAAAAATTCCAAGGATTGAAAAAAAAGAAATTCAGAAGTAGTTTGAATGTGTAACAAAACTGATACCCAAGTCACGCCCCAGATTACTGCCCTTTATGCAATTGACATTGGCCGGAATCCATATAAAAACACACATCTCCTGGCTCCTTGCTCTAAAATTTGCTCTGTTCAATTTGAAATCTGTGCTTTTATTCTTACAGCCAGAGCAAAATTATATCACAGCGAGAATACCTCTGCAGAAACTCAATATAGTGTATTTTCAAAACCATCCTCCCTTTTTCACACCCAAAAAGACATTATTAAATTATACATCTACTGTAAGACTAGTGAAATGGTTACAAAATACAAATTTAAAAGGTAAGGAAGAAGAATACAAGTAGGATTTTTTTTTTTTAATGGAACATTTGCAAAAAGCAGTACCAGTTGTCTGGCAGCTATGTTTATGTTGCCGCTTTTAAAATCACACTTACTTTTAAAGTATGGAATTTTTTTTACAAGTGTAAACTACCAAATCTTTCTAATAAAATGCAGAGTAAATAGAGGATGCAGTCTGCACATTTGTTCACTTATTTTCTTTTAGTGAGAAAGTTAACTATTACCAAAACAGAAATATACAATTTATGCTGATGTTAATGCATGGGATTTTTGTACTGTCTCAGACTTTTTTTTTTGACAGCCAAGGAAGAGTTTTGCAAGATATCAGCCCTATTGTTTTAAATACATCCCTGCAACATAAGAAAAAAAAAAAATTAACTGTCAACAACATATTCAATCCGTCTTACAAATTTATCTATTGCATTTCAGTTTACATGATTTCTGAATCATTTCAGAATATGAAATTTCTTTGCTGTGAACAGTAGTGCGTATAGATAATAACCATTAATTCAGAGTAGTCTGTGTATCTGACTACTGTTTTCAAAATTAGTGTGTTATCCTGAAAAAATTATGCATTTCCACAGAAGCAAGCAAAACAATTTGACAAGCATACTGCACGTTAAAGGCATCATCCAACAACATTTTTAGTCTTCCTCAAAAAATCATACTAATGGGAACCATGATTTTTATTGGAAAGTAAAAAATTTGTTTCATGTGGGTTTCCTTGGAGAAATAAACAGATTTTTGTAAGCTTCCTTGGGAAATGTAAACATGCTTAAAAGCCCAGAGTCTTAAATGTGTGAACGCCCAATGCCAGACTTGAAAGACACAAGAGTCATTTTTAGGGCTTCTCTTTCTGCTCCTCCAGCATGGAGAAGACCAGGGAAAAAGAACAACATTTCTGTAAACACATAACTTGGCATATTTATAGTGATATTCATATTTGTGGTTATACCCAGTTGATCAAAAACGTGGCAGTCATACAGTAAAACATTTTCAAAGGCACATGCCAAAAGCAGATCAAAACAAACAAGGAGATCAAAGATAGGAGGTCATCAGTTGATGGGGAATCTTCCTCTTGGCAGAAGGCCAGCTGTATTCTTTTTAACATAAACGAATAAATAAACCATAATTTGTAATATCAAGCAGCTATCCAATTTCCAAGCTATAGAGCAGTGACTTCTATGAGAAGGCGAAAAATATTCTTTGAAAGTTTTGTTTCAAGCCACATAGCATTTAAAAGTAATCCTTTGGAAAAAAAGGTCCTAATAAGCTGAAGCAACTCCACTCTGCCCTCAATGCCCTTTTTAGAAAGGGCAAGGAATACAAAGGGAAAAAAAATATTAAAGTGTCATTGAGTGTATTTTTTGGGCTGGTGAATTTAAATATGAGAAGGGCTCATTTCAGCTAACATTATGTTTGTTTCACTCACATCTCTATAGCTTACTCTATAGCTTAGAAATCACAGCATGGCTTTTCAAACACTAACAGTATAATGAACTAGCACAAGTTAGGGTGGAAAAAATAGGTAAAGTTAATAGCAGATTTCTAGCATTAATGATTCATAGCAGAGTAATGCACTGAAACAGAAAGCTTCTCTGAAGAAACCATTTCTGACACATTGGTATTGATACTTCTAGAGCTTCTTCAGACAAACGCTAAAGGAAAAAATAGTGCAGAATCTGCAGGACTGATAGATAAGTGAAATTTCACAGAAAAATTCATTTAGTTTGGTCACTCTGGAAGTAGCTGAAATCAGAAAGTGACCCTATGCACAAGAATGACACACAGGCTTACCAAAAACAAACAACTACACTTTCTCAAGCCATTCATGACTTTTGCTACCAAACCCATAGTGGTATTGTACAATGATAGGAAGGCCACAACTAGTTTGCTCATAAAACGTCTTAATGCGATTACTAAACTGGTATTATATTTTATTTTCTATCTAATCCTTCAGTGTTTATTCCATTATTTAATAATCATTGTGGTCTGCATTTTCAATATGGAATACCAAAGGCTTAACTAGTTTGCGTAAGGAAGAATGGAAAATCATTTTTAAGGTTATGGCTTCAGTAGTACCACAAAGTAGTACCAATCTGAATTAAATTAATAACTAATCCAGTTAAACTATTTAACAAATTTCAGGAAAAATATATTTTGAGTTTCAGAACATATGCATACATGATTAGTTAGAAGTGTGCACATATGTACTTCCATATCACCAAACATCCACTTAGTTACACAGTTCGTAAGCGTGATTTACACAGTTTACAATTTAACAAAGTAGAACAAATACTTCTTTTCTAGGACAACCAACAGAAAGCCTTTATTATTATTATGTATTATATAGTATATGTATAATATCTATGTTAGAAAAACATAATCCCAAGTGTCATATCATATAATTTGGAGGAAAAAACCAATCAATGAAACATGTTGTTTTGTCCGCATATCATGAACAACTTTAAAACTCAGTAATTACCTGAAAACAACTTCTTGCCCTTCCCAATCTGCCTCCTTTAAAGGTCAAGACTTTCTGTCACCTCAGTCTATACAAGCCTCCACCTATAGACACATACAGGCTGACAGTAAATCCACGTTGCACGTGGTACCAGACAAGGACATCCAATTCATAGCCCAATAGCTGTAAAACTAAAAACCTGCCCTAGTCAGAATTTGGGAAGAAGGTTACCAAAGGGCTAGCAGGGAAATTCAGTTGACGCACAGTGCCAAAAAGGACGCGGAGAGCGCAACAAACCTCCATTCTGGCGCATTGGCAAACAAAAATTTCACAGCACTTACAGTGTAATAACCTATAATCTAGTAGTACATAATGTTGCCTTTATGCGTGCCCCTCTCACAGGGAATTTTTGTAGGTATTAAGTGTAAGAAGTCTATTTTTTAGTCTCTCAGTGTACAACAATTACCTTATTGTCACTCGCTCCACCACTGTGCATTGTAAGTCTGATTTCATGTAACAATCTTGCTGCATGCTGTCATGTCTGGGTATGACGACTGTGGTATTTGCACTGTTCAAAATCCTACCTCAGGGATGACAGATTTCCCCTCCCCCCCCCGCCCCTTCCTCTTTCCCCGTTTCCCCCTCCCTGGATGGCAGGACATTTTAATCCAGGCACCCTCACAGCAGAGTGATGACATCATGACCTTTACTTACATTTGCTGCCTGAGACGCAGGACTTGGCCAGTGGTTTAAGGTGTTGAAAGGTATCGCTGGTTCACTTCAATGCAGGTGTTTCAGAACTGATCTATCACATTTACAGGGCCAGAGTCGGTGAAAAGCCAGTCACTTAAAATATTACATTAAAATGTGCTTCTAGTCATCATTTCTGAAATGTTTTCCTCAAATTCTACTGGGAATAATTTGAAAGGTATGTTTTATGCGCAGAAGCAATAGGCCACCAGGTGATTTTAACTTTTCCTGATTGGTTTGTTTTCTATTCAGACTTTGTTTCTCCATTGGTTTAAGCTCTGCAGTTTAATGACAAGGCAAACCAGCCAAGGAAAAATAAACATAACAAAAAGAGGAGAAAAAAAATATTTCTAAGAAAAATATATAGAGAAATAGCTAACATTTCAGGGGTTTAGTATGAAACAAAATTCCTTTTAACGCTACTATTATCAAAGGATTTTTTTTTTTTTTTTTTTTAATGCAATAGCAACAGAAAACAGGATCGTCAAGCAAGTAATAATCTTGCCAAAAAAACATGCTGGAAAACCTAAGAAATTTTTATGAGAAACTTCACGGTCCCAATTCACATTTGGCCAAAATCCTGCTATGGAAGTGGCAGTGTAGACTAGACTAGTAGAGGATTAGCATTATTAGACTAATACAGAAGGAAAATTTTAATCTTATCTAATTTTCAAATTATGAGTAAATTTTACATAAAGATTCTTACTAAATAGGAATATTTAATGAGGCCATTTTGAGCATCAAGTCAGCTTCCAATCATTTCCTTCAAAAGATTTCATGAAAACCAGTAATAAAGTCCTATGGACTGCAAATCATGGACAGTAGTAAGAAGTTGCCTCTCTCTATTAGTAATTCAACTGTTCCAGAGAGAAAAAGCCTAATCAGGAAAAAAAACCACAACAAAAAATCCCAATTAACTTCAAATATTGATTTCTAACATAAAAAAAATTTCACTCTGAAATACCAAGGTCTCGAAAGCATACCTCTCTTTTTGACTTTTTTGTTGAACAAAACAAGTGAGGGGATTTACCATGCAGATTACTGTACTTTATCACACAACATTGTCATTTGTTTTTCACAAAGGGGAAAAAAACAAGGGGAAAAAAATTAGGCAACTGAACAATGTGACAACTGCCTTTTCAGGCAAGTGACGAGAAAGACAAGACAAGATCAGGTAGACAGAAAAGTTGGTGTATTCTGAATCCTTGCATATTCCTCATTAGTATTAGGATGTTCTTTTCTTTCAACAAGAAAGTCTATTTGTAGTTAAAGATTTCCAAAGTTACATCTTCTTTTGGAAATGGATCTACTTACTAGCTAAGCAGAGAAAAATAACAGCTCCAAAGAAAGTACAATCCACAGCCAAACATAGTCAAACCATGATGCATACCAAGAAATGGTTCACACTTTCCCTCAGACAAAAATTAGGCTAAGAGATGTCAGCAGGGGCAGGCAGAAGCTCTCCAGCGGTTCCACCGTCTAGGTGGCACTGCCCCAGCCTTCTAAGTTTGGGCACCCCAAATTCCCTCTAGTTCCCCAGCAGGTATTTTCCCCTCTCACTAAATATATATGGAGCTTGAGTACCCGATGTGCATCTTTTGATTTGCTCCCATTAGATGACCAGAATAAAACATGGCTACTCCTCACTCCACAAATAATTCTCAAGCAATGATGGCAATGTAACTTCAAGGAAAAAAAAATAGGACAGGTTTTCTAAAAGATTTCAGGATCTGAAAGATTTAAGGCTCATTTTGAAAGTAATCATGCCCCTACTAGAGCTCTTCTATTTAACTAATTGAGTGGGATTTTCTGGTTTTTTACTCAAATGTATATGAACAGGAACATTTCATTTCAAATGCCCAAAGAAATTTCAGATTTGATTTTTCAACAGAACATATTATTCAGTTTTTACCGCTTGCAGTTATCACTGCTGAAGTTCATTTCAGGCTGCTTAAATCAGAAAGGCCATATATAATACAGATTCTGTTTCAATTCCAGCTACTCTGTTGTCTAGGATTTAGAATTGCAATTATTTTGTTAAGCCACATAGTGGTCTTAATATTGTAAAGGTCTATACGGCTGAATGCCTCTGTCTCTAAACCATGGCCACAAAGTTTTGAAACGTCAGACTTCTGAAACTACTAATTTTGATATTGTGCTTTGATCTGGAAGCTGCATTTTTCATAGCTGTCTCATGAAAACATCATGAAAATAACGGTGTCACTCACACCCTCACATTGATATTTTCAGGAAGTACGGAATGCATTAGACATTCTTTAGAAAGTCCTCTGTTGAGAAAAGAATCAGGTTAAATTTTAAAAGTGGTACGTGTATATTAAACAATGTCTGGGATCTTACCTTAGAGAAATTCACCAATTTAAATTTAATAGGAAACTTGCCACTGGGCATGATGGACTAAGAAATTTCATTTTCTCTGCTCGCTTACCTCAGTCATACCTCCTGGTATTTGCGATTTATTACGCTGTTTCACAAAACATTTTTACACTCATTTTGAGATGATATAAAAGAAGTACTGATATTTTGATTACCTGTCATTTTCTTGATTTCAGCATAACAAACTATTAAAATAATATACAAAACATTATTTCTACTCAACAGGTATCTCCACCCACTCTGTACGATGGCCTTTTCAAGTCAACTTTCCTGCCCAAAATATGCTGCCATAAATTAACTACGTACATAGTCCACATTGAAATACTTTGTAAAACAAATGTTAGAAGACATATCCTAATTATTCTTGGGGAAAGCCTTCTGATCTGTTTTTCATATGTTATTCCAGATTTAAGTCAGTATCTTATCCCACATTCAACAGAATTGTGAAGTTTTGTACATTTGCAAATATGAAACCTAAATTTCTATTTCTCATGTTTGTCATGTAATTTTTAATTCCAGCTTATTATTTATCAGCATTGCATGCATTGCGTGGAATCATTTAGACACATTTACTGACACAGGGAAATAATTTCTTTTTTCAGATTTATATGATCATCTTGCCTGTTTCTTTTTCCACTTAGTGATCTTCATATTAGCATGGTGACTTCAAATATTCTTTCGATTGCTAGCATAAATACCACATATATAACTATATAGCATATGTACTATACCCTTAACGCAGCTCACACAGACATCCCAGCTGCTTCATCCCATGCTACTTTATTTGTAAGTGTAACAATTTTGTTTTCAATTCAGCTTCAGTGGCCAATTTTTCCCCACTTGATTCTATTTTTCACTGCCAATTATAATCAGCCGTTCTTTTACCGAGTTTATTTCAATAAAAGCCAGAAACGATTTCTCTACCAACTGATACAGCAGCAATATGCTGAGATCTTTGCCCACCTTACACAGCACATGGGTTAAAAAAAAGCAAGTTACAGTGGCATAAGCCAAGTACAAACTTCTGCTACATCAGGTCTTTTCACAGGTCACTGTATGCACTAATTGCTTATTTCCAACTCATTCCATGCCACGCCAGTTCAAGCAACTTAAAATCACATAAGGGCGGCATACGGCAGTTAAGTTCAAGCATTGGCTTATTACATGGTAATTCATTCATCTGCCTACATCTTTGTAAGACTTACAAAAGAGCATACGTAAAGGCAAAGGTAATCAAGAGAGAGGACCACCAGATGTAGTTATTTGTGGTATTCATCCTGAAAAGCATTTAGAGTGTTCTCCTATTCTGGATTTTAATAACAGTGAATGTTAACAGCAGAGTGTTAGAGCACGTGAGTGTTCAGCAGAGGAAGTGAAACAAATCCCATGTTTTAAACATTAAGTTAGATTTCAAATCGAGGTGAAGCACTTTTCAGGCATTATAACATCATTAGCATCATTAAATTTAAAAGCTGGAGTTACTGCTAACAGATTACAGAAGTTACTTTGAAGAAGTAAAAGCTATACAGTTTTGAGAAACTCTGTATTGGGAAACTCTATAGTCAACTTCTCAATGCTGATCTTTGAGAATACTGTTTAAATTTATCTCAAAAGGAGAACAGCAACACATACACCCCGCCAAGGTCCAGGTATTTGAAGATATTCAGGAACTTAGCAATAGAAATTCCATAATTAAAATACTTATCTACATTTAGTCTGAAATCTTACACAAATAGGATTTATTAAATGGTTCACAGAATGACCATCCTAAAAATAAAGTATCAGAAAGCCAGTGCAAGACATGTCCTAGGCTGCAACTGTTGAAAACAAATTACACACCGATGTGTGAGACAACAGTAAAAATGGATTATAAAGGGATTAGACAATTTCACAGAAGCCAGATTTGTCAATGGCAAATAAAGAGAGTCTGGACACCACATTAGGTTTGGGAAATCACCAATTCACTCACAGCCAATTTCTTTTTAATTCAGCGACCTGCCTGGCCTGGGACCTCTTTCCGATTCCTTGCTCACTCAATAATGTATTAATTTATTTCACGCTGCAGATACAGCAATTAATTACAAACCCTGGATTAAGGCCACAGTATCAGCATTACACAGTATTTGGTCTTGACATTCACAGATCCAGGAGAGACCTGCTTTCCTGTTTCTATATTTGTGTCTGCTTCCCATATTGCAAATCAAGAAGTTTCTGGTTTGCCTTACCTACTCAGGGCTTTTCCTTAACTCAAAAAGCTGGGTTCTTACTGTCAAATTTTAAGCTTTACCTTCTTTCTGTTCCTAGGTTGAGAAACTGGAGAAGCTAACTTTACCCAGAAGTCTTCCACAGTCTAGGAGTTCAGTATCTACCCGATTCCTCAGCCTGCCCCTCGCTGCCCATTCCGCTCCAGCATTTGAGCACTTTTTTTTCTTTAAATCTACTTCTCACGTTTATAACATTACAACATAGCCTAACATAACCTGAACACAAGGCATCCTGAGTAGGTCATTAACATCTCACTAACATCAATGAACTAAAATTTCATGGTTTGTTCGTTTTAACAGAAAACTAGATTCTAGTTTTTATCCCTTTCTCCCCCAAATTACCTTGCAGGTTTCAAAATACCCAGCTTTATCTGGGTAATCCTTTGCTTTAGGCCATATGTTTTACCTGCCTGAAAACTTGAGGTTATTAAAAAAAGTGGGGACAGTGCTTAATGCAATGCTAAAACAAGCAACACAAGAGCCCAGCCCTAGTATGGACACACAAATTTCTATTCACATGAAACTGAGGTTCACCAGAAGGGTCCGATGGAGGAGCAGCTGCCTCAGTGCTCAGGGAAAACTAAGTAACCTG